>NC_084554.2:17580000-17752500 GCF_033978685.3 Nerophis lumbriciformis
AATGCAGATTTGGTGTTTCTAGTGGGCCCTCTCTCATAAACAAATAATAATGGAAGCGTGCGAGTGTCAGGTTCAAACACTGACGACATCTATTAAACAAGACAAGAAGCAAGGAATTAAACAGAGACAGAATTAAATTTGGCTCAATTGAGGAGAAACGTCTGGGCTGTACTCTTCTACAGTCTCCACCACGCTTTGACGAAAGACTGTACGCCTCCTCTTTTATTTGGACTTTCCCTGATTACATGGCAACAGACGTTTCTAAGGGAGGGGGGTCGTAAACAGCCATCGCCTTTGATTAAAAACAGTTCAAAGAAAAGGTCGTAAAACAGTTCAAAGAAAAGGTCGTAAAACAGTTCAAAGAAGAGGTGCCTGGAGCTTGAGCAGGTCCTGCTTTCTCTCCGCTTTGTAGATCTCGGTTCAAGACAAAATCTTTCTGTGGATTACAATACATCAAAGAAACCGACGCCTTCATGTCACTCCCCATCCGACACAGTGGAGTTTTACAAGCCTTTTGCTTGGTAGGATCAAAGACAGCTTTTGTCCTCTCGCAGGGCGAGCTGAACTCAATGTAACACAAAGTTTTGTGATAACTTAGATACAATTATTCTGACAGCGAGTGTAGCATAACTGTAGTTATGGCGTAACTTCTCTTCACAACAGACCTCAAACATGCCGGGTTTGCCAGAGAATAAGACGTATCTGTGATGCACTTTAGCTACTTTGTTGCTATATTTAGCGAGTAGATATAAATATCGTATTTTTCGGACTATAAGGCGCACTTAAAACTCGACCGTGCGGTATAATTTTGGTTTTGCTTACTTAGACTTAGACTTAGACATTAGACATTAGACTTAGACAAACTATAATGATCCACAAGGGAAATTGTTCCACACAGTTGCTCAGCTACAAAGGACGGAAAGTGTAAGGATGGAAAGGACAATGCAGGTATAAAATGTACCGTAGTAGCAATATAAAATATAACATATATGTAATATTTACATAATATATGTACATTATATGATATATACTGATATATTATATTATGTTTATATAATATATACATCAACTTATATCATATATTACCGACCTCAAAGCTATTTTATTTGGTACATGGTGAAATAAGTGTGACCAGTGGATGGCAGTCACACATAAGAGATACGTGTAGACTGCAATATGACTCAAGTAAACAACACCAACATTTTATATGTTCCATTGAAAATATAGAACATTACACAAGCCGCACCGCTGGATGGATTGTACGGATGGATTGTACGGTGCTTCAACATACGAGTATTATTATGGTGTGTGTATAAGGTAAGACATTATCTGGCGTTTTGTTTCGCTATATTATGCAAAAGCAACTTTTCTTACCTTCTGGTACCTAGTGTCCTGTATTTGGAATCTGGACCAAGGAACCACCATTACATGTTATGTAAACCACAAGGAAGTGTTTTCAATTTAGAAAAAAAAAAATATATATATATATATATATATATATATATATATATATATATATATATATATATATATATATATATCCCTTTAATGCGCCCTATAATCCGGTGCACCTTTTGTATGAAAATAAACCTGACTAGACCCGCTCATCGGCAGTGCACCTTAAAATCCGGTGCACCCTATGGTCCGGAAAATACGGTATTTAAAGTGAAAGAGAGGTGTATTTTGCGTCATGCATTTTTTTTCCACTAATCAAATACAAGCGGTCATGAAAGTATTAACCTGTGAGCTGAGCTCCGCCACCACAAGCCCAGGGAGTGTGCATTACCGCAGCATGCTGAAAACCTCCGGAAGCGTGCTTGGCAACTATTATCACTTCCATAAGTGCTACGAAAACACGGCTTAGAGCAGGGATGTCAAACTGGTTTCCATTGAGGGCCACATAGTAGTTATGGCTGCCATCAGAGGGTTATTTGTAACAGCAAATAATGTATACATTTGCCTCTAGATGTCATTATTGATTAAATAAATTGTTTTAAGTATTCTGTAAATTTTACAGTAAAAACTTTACATTTACAAAATATTACTGTAAAATATAGCGTTTATTTTTTTTACAACATTTTACAATAAATGGAAAAACAGTACAACCGTTGTGTTTTTTTAGGGGAGGTTTACGGAAAAAGCTGGCAGCTTAGTTGCCAGAATTTGTGTTTTAAATTTACATTGGTTTTTACAACATTATCATACCAGTGGCCTTGTGGCTACAGTTTCCGCTCTGAGATCGGTAGGTTGCGAGTTCAAACCCCAGCCGAGTCATACCAAAGACAATAAAAATGGGACCCATTGACTCCCTGCCTGGCACTCAGCATCAAGGGTTGGAATTGGGGGTTAAATCACCAAAATGATTTCCGGGGCGTGGCCACCGCTGCTGCTCACTGCTCCCCTCACCTCCCAGGAGGTGAAACAAGGGGATGGGTCAAATGAAGAGAGTAATTTCACCACACCTAGTGTACTTTAACTTTAACTTGTTTACTTTAATGGAAAAACAGTACAAGTTTTTATTTTTATTTTGGGAACTTAGTTGCCAGTTTCTACCGTAAAAAAAAAAATGGTACCGTCTTTCCATTTAAAGTAATACACCGTTAAAAAAACCCACCATAGATTTTACAGTCAAAAACTGGCAGCTCAGTCAACCGAATTTTAACGTTTTTTTCAATTTACAGTAATTTGCTGTAAAGAACAACGCAAGATTTTTCACTTTTATTAATTTGATTGATAGTTTGCTGTAAAGTTAAGTATTTTTATTTTTATTTAGACAAAAACATGTTTGTAAAGTATGATAATATACTGTAGTGTTGTCCCGATACCAATATTTTGGTACCATTACCAAAATATTTCGGTACTTTTTGGTACTTTTCTAAATAAAGGGCACCACAAAAAATGTCATTATTGGCTTTATTTTAACAAAAAATCTTAGGGTACATTAAACATATGTTTCTTATTGCAAGTTTGTTCTTAAATAAAATAGTGAAGATACTCGACAACTTGTCTTTTAGTAGTAAGTAAGCAAACGGAGGCTCCTAATTTAGCTGCTGACATATGCAGTAACATATTGTGTCATTTCTCCTCAATATATTATTTTGTCAACATTATTAAGGACAAGTGGTAGAAAATTAATGATTAATCTACTTGTTCATTTACTGTTAATATCTGATTATTTTCTTTTTCAACATGTTCTATCTACACTTCTGTTAAAATGTAATAATCACTTATTCTTCCGTTGTTTGGATGCATTACATTAGTTTTGGATGATACCACAAATTTGGGTATCAATCCGATACCAAGTCATTACAGGCTCATACATTGGTCATATTCAAAGTCCTCATGTGTCCAGGGACATATTTCCTGAGTTTATAAACATAATATCATTTTTTTTTTTAAACGAAAGAAGATGTTGTGTAATCATAGTAGTGCGCTATTGTACTTGGTATCATTTCAGTGGATATTAGGTATAGATCCACCAATGGCGTTTGTTTATATTGTAGAGTTAGTGCTGCAGGGAATTCTGGGAATTTGTTCTGTAGAGTTTATGTTGTGTTGCGGTGCAAATATTCTCCCAAAATGTGGTTGTCATTGTTGTTTATTTTGGTTTCACTATATGGCACACGTTTATGACAGTGTTGGCGTTGTTCATACGGCCACCCTTAGTGTGACATGTTTGCCCTTCATTCACATGTGTTAAAAATTAAAATGGTCACCTTAATAGTAAATGACTGGACATAATGAAATCTCGTCTTGATTTTGTCAACTATTGAAAAGTCTGTATTCATCCATTATCATGGCTCCGGACGGGTGGGCACCGGTACTTTTTAGAGGCGGTATAGTACCGAATATGATTTATTAGTATCCCGGTACTATACTAATACTGGTATACTGTATAAGCCTAATATACTGTAATATTTGTTGCAATATTGGACACTAATAAAGAAATAAAAAAATAAGAAAATATATTTTTATTTTTATTTTATCTTTATTTTTTTATTAAATCAACATAAAAAACACAAGACACACTTACAATTAGTGCACCAACCCAAAAAACCTCCCTCCCCCATTTACACTCATTCACATTAATTCGGTTGTTTATTTCTGTTATTAATATTTCATATTATATATCCCTGAGTAGTCCTGGGTTCAATCCCGGGCTCGGGATCTTTCTGTGTGGAGTTTGCATGTTCTCCCCGTGACTGCGTGGGTTCCCTCTGGGTACTCCGGCTTCCTCCCACCTCCAAAAAAACATGCACCTGGGGATAAGTTGATTGGCAACACTAAATTGGCCCTAGTGTGTGAATGTGAGTGTGAATGTTGTCTGTCTATCTGTGTTGGCCCTGTGATGAGGTGGCGACTTGTCCAGGGTGTAACCCGCCTTCCGCCCGATTGCAGCTGAGATAGGCTCCAGCGCCCCCCGCAACCCCGAAGGGAATAAGCGGTAGAAAATGGATGGATGGATATCCATATAGATCAGGGGTCACCAACCTTTTTGAAACCAAGAGCTACTTCTTGGGTACTGATTAATGCGAAGGGCTACCAGTTTGATACACACTTAAATAAATTGCCAGAAATAGCCAATTTGCTCAATTTACCTTTAACTCTATGTTATTATTAATAATTAATGATATTTATCTTTGTAGAAACACTGATCATTTTAATGATTTCTCACAATAAATATATATAGAAACAGATAAATATCAATATGCAACACTTTATTTTTATATTTTCTCTAAGTGCACATTTTTCAAATTGAACATTTTCAAATGATCACTTCTAAGACAGTCTTGTGAAATCACAATATCCCATTTTAACTAGCTAGCCACTAACATTTTTTAACAAATCATGAATTACTTTGCACCATGTTTGTACAAATAATAACTCATGTAAAATACCAATGTCAGTCAAAGTTGTTAGAATATAGAACAAATTGGACCAAGCTATATTTCTAACAAAGACAAATCATTATTTCTTCTAGATTTTCCAGAACAAAATTTTTTAAAGAAATTCAATAGACTTTGAAAAAAGGTTTAAATTTGATTCTACAGATTTTGTAGCTTTGCCAGAATCATTTTTTGGAATTTTAATCATAATAAGTTTGAAGAAATATTTCACAAATATTCTTCATCGAAAAAACAGAACCTAAAATGAAGAATTAAATTAAAATGTATTTATTATTCTTTACAATAAAAAAAATTAATTTACTTGAACATTGATTTAAATTGTCAGGAAAGAAGAGGAAGGAATTTAAAAGGTAAAAAGGTATATCTGTTTAAAAATCCTAAAACCGTTTTTAAGGTTGTATTTTTTCTCTAAAATTGTCTTTCTGAAAGTTATAAGAAGCAAAGTAAAAAAATAAATGCATTTATTTAAACAAGTGAAGACCAAGTCTTTAAAATATTTTCTTATATGTGTTTAAAAATCCTAAAATAATTTTTAAGGTTGTATTTTTTCTCTAAAATTGTCTTTCTGAAAGTTATAAGAAGCAAAGTAAAAAAATAAATGATTTTATTTAAACAAGTTAAGACCAAGTCTTTAAAATATTTTCTTGGATTTTCAAATTCTATTTGAGTTTTGTCTCTCTTAGAATTAAAAATGTCGAGCAAAGCGAGACCAGCTTGCTAGTAAATAAATAAAATTTAAAAAAATAGATGCAGCTCACTGGTAAGTGCTGCTATTTGAGCTATTTTTAGAACAGGCCAGCGGGCGACTCATCTGGTCCTTACGGGCGACCTGGTGCCCGCGGGCACCGCGTTGGTGACCCCTGATATAGATCAATACAGTCTGCAGGAACATAATCCGTAGCACACATGATTATTTTCTTCATGACAAAAAAATGAAAATAAATAAATAAATAAATACCATACCCCCCTGTCCGTGGGACAAATTTTCAAGCGTTAACCGGTCCGCGGTTACAAAAAGGTTGGGGACACTGCTCTAAAGTACTTTAGACACATATCATTTACCTGGCCCGCGGGCCTTGAGTTTGACACCTGTGGCTTAGCGGCACTCTTCTGTCATCGGGCAACACCTTAAAGGGTGTGTTCTTGTCTTAAATGTGAAGGAAGGGCAAAAATCCTCCTAAAAAAGTGCAGATTTCCTTTAAAATATGTTTTCTTGTCGTTCTGGGCTCAAAGTAGAAAGTGACCTTGAGAAAAATGACTATTAAAACTTCCCAATTGGACACCAAAGAAAGTTTACTATCGCACTACATGCCTGAGGCCTCGGAAAAAGAACTTTATCGTTCAAAAAAAGTGTTATTGTTTTTTGTTTTTTTTTATTGCCGTGCCATAATAAAGAAATATTACTGGCGATAGAAAAAGACCAATTCATTAATATAAATGAATTCCACCATGTGCCAGTTAATGATGCTGTGAAAGCGACTGCTGGAGTCTCAGGTAGAAAAATACACAACGTAAAAGCACCAGCTGTCCTTTAAAAAATTAACGATATTGCTTCAAATAAATAGTGTGGCAGTCGCATTTTGATTGTGATGATTATTTCTGTAATGCAACACTTCACAGACGAAATGGAGCGCTTGTTTGTGCTTGATTTATTTTCCAACATGACGGCAGAGTTCTTATCCTCATTTTACGGTCTTTGATAAACAGAAATATCATGGTAATCGTGTCTAAATGTGCACTTGTCATGTTCATGGTCATCTTTCTGGAATCGTGTAATATGGAGAGCATATTGTGTGACCTGGAGACGCATTGCATTGTGGTTCTTCTTGATGGCGTCTGAATCATATTTGCCAACCTTAAGACCTCCGATTTCGGGAGGTGGGGGGAGGGGGTGGGCGTGGTCGGGGTGGGACGGGGGCGTGGTTGGGGAGTGGCTAAAATGGGAGGAGTATATTTACAGCTAGAATTCAGCAAGTCAAGTATTTCATATATATATATATATATATATATATATATATATATATATATATATATATATATATACTTGAATTTCAGTGTTCATTTATTTACACATATACACACACATAACACTCATATACTCATTGTTGAGTTAAGGGTTGAATTGTCCATCCTTGTTCTATTCTCTGTCACTATTTTTCGAACCATGCTGAACACCCTCTCTGATGATGCATTGATGTGTGGCACGCACAAAAGTGCTTTTATCAAATGCACTAGATGGCAGTATTGTCCTGTTTAAGAGTGTCACAACATTGCTGTTTACGGCAGACGAACTGCTTTACGGTATACAAAAAAGTGACTGCTGTTGTTGTGTGTTGTTGCCACGCTGGGAGGACGTTAATGAAACTGCCTAACAATAAACCCACATAAGAAATCAAGAACTCGCCCTCCATCATTCTATAGTTATAACGTGATTGGGCAGGTACACTTTTTTATATTGTGGAGGACCTGAGTCTGCCTGAATTTCGGGAGATTTTCAGCAGATTTTCGGGAGAGGCGCTGAATTTCGGGAGTCTCCCGGAAAATCCGGGAGGGTTGGCAAGTATGGTCTGAATAGCTTATTTACATGGCTGAATACATTCTGTCCTAAAGTTATGTTCTTTTCTTTAACCGGTTCAAAACATGGTGCGAACGTGCGACATAATCAATGGTTGTCATGATCGCTTCAGGGGAAAAAAAACTATTTGATAAGATTTGTCTAATTTCCAGCCAAGTAGTTGGGTTAGTGAGCTAATAAAGAGACAAGGAATAGCCTGGATAGCAACCGTGAGATGATCAAACATCACTTTTAACGCCATCACCTGGTACATGTTGGTGTGTTCACTACATTTTCACGCTGGTTAGTTTTTGAATCAAAGCCTGTTTGTGGAGGGAGATTGTAATCAGCGCGCCTGCAGGAGCAAAGGTCACCGCCTCTGTCGATGGTGTTGAGGGCGGAGCACCGTCCGATAGGGGCGGGGCATGTGCTGACGGCGAGACACAGCTGGCAGATGATTAGATATCACAGGTGGTACGTGGTGATCTAATCATCTGTTGTCTTTAACAGTGAGCAGCCTAGAGCAGAGAGAGAGAGAGGATACGGACGTGACCGAAAAGTCACGTTCTGCTAGAGAAAGACGTTGTTAAAGCAAATGATCATTAAAACCTCGTTAAAACGTGCACGCTTGGCTCTTGTGCCGTGTCTACAGTGGAGCTGCTAGGAAGCGACTTCCACACTGTTTTATTCTGTTTCACACATAATATTTAGTAGGCTGTTAGCGTTAGCTAAGCTAAGCCAGCTGCGGGTTACAAACAACGTACAGCATTTGGGGGGGGGGGGGGGGGGGGGAATAAACATATTCATAGATCAATATCTGAGAAGACTTTAAATAATTCCGTGTTTTTTATACTTGAAATATATTTAGTTTGAAACAAATGTCTCCAAAAGACAACACAAGTCCTGTTGACTTATCTCTGAAAGGCCTACTGAAACCCACTACTACCGACAACGCAGTCTGATAGTTTATATATCAATGATGAAATCTTAACATTGCAACACATGCCAATACGGCCGGGTTAGCTTACAAAAGTGCAATTTTAAATTTCGCACGAAATATCCTGCTTAAAAAGTCTCGGTATGATGACGTCAGCGTGTGACGTCACAGATTGTGGATGACATTTTGGGACAGCATGGTGGCCAGCTATTAAGTCGTCTGTTTTCATTGCAAAATTCCACAGTATTCTGGACATCTGTGTTGGTGAATTCTTTGCAATTTGTTCAATGAACAATGGCGACAGCAAAGAAGAAAGCTGTAGGTGGGAAGCGGTGTATTGAGGCCGACTGCAGCAACACAAACACAGCCGGTGTTTCATTGTTTACATTCCCGAAAGATGACAGTCAAGCTTTACCATTGGCCTGTGGAGAACTGGGACAACAGAGACTCTTACCAGGAGGACTTTGAGTTGGATGCGCAGACGCGGTACTGTGAGTACGCATGCAGCTGCGGCTTCCAAACATTTGATCGCTTGCCCGTACGTGCGTGCCGCTATGTGCATGTCACGTACCTAACTTTGGGGACTTTGGGGAAATATATGTGCTGTATGAACTTTGGGGAGGTGAACGGTACTTTGGGCTGTGGGCTTGAGTGTGTTGTGCAGGTGTTTGAGTTGTATTGGCGGGTTATATGGACGGGAGGGGGGAGGTGTGTGTTATGCGGGATTCATTTGTGGCATATTAAATATAAGCCTGGTTGTGTTTTGGCTAATAGAGTATATATAAGTCTTGTTTATTTACTGTTTTAGTCATTCCCAGCTGAATATCAGGTCCCACCCGCCTCTCACAGCATCTTCCCGATCTGAATCGCTCCCACTGCCCTCTAGTCCTTCACTCTCACTTTCCTCATCCACGAATCTTTCATCCTCGCTCAAATTAATGGGGAAATCGTCGCTTTCTCGGTCCGAATCGCTCTCGCTGCTGGTGGCCATGATTGTAAACAATGTGCAGATGTGAGGAGCTCCACAACCTGTGACGTCACGCTACTCGTCTGCTACTTGCGGTACAGGCAAGGCTTTTTTTATCAGCGACCAAAAGTTGCGAACTTTATCGTCGATGTTCTCTACTAAATGCTTTCAGCAAAAATATGGCAATATCGCGAAATGATCTAGTAAGACACATAGACTGGACCTGCTATCCCCGTTTAAATAAGAAAATCGCATTTCAGTAGGCCTTGAAAGGACGATAGTCTTCTCTTTCTAAATGACTACGTTGACGATGGAGATACAGGACACGTTCGGCAGCTAATTCGAATCTAGTCTGTGAAACGTGCTCATATGGCTCAACTCCACCAATTTTACCGTATTTTCCAGACCATAGGGCGCACCGGATTATAAGGCGCACTGCCGATGAGCGGGTCTAGTCAGGTCTATTTTCATACAAAAGGCGCACCAGATTATAAGGCGCATTAAAGGGGTCATATTATTATTTTGTAAATGTAAAACACTTCCTTGTGGTCTACATAACATGTAATGTTGGGTTTTGTGGTCAAAATGTTGCATAGATTATGTTTTACAGATCATCTTCAAGCCGCTTTCTGACAGTCGCTTCCGGATGCGCCGTTTTGTGGGCGGTCTTATTTACATGGCAGCGTCTTCTCCCCGTCATCTTTGTTGTAGTGGTGTAGCGTGCAAGGACGCGAGTGGAAGAAGTGTCAAAAGATGGCACTAACTGTTTTAATGACATTCAGACTACTTAAATCAATAACGGAGCAGCATCTCCTCATCCGTGGCTCACTAGTGCAACAACAACGCCGGAAATGTGTTCCGTGAAAAAACGTCCGACTGGAATTCTCTAATAACTAAAGTTCCTTGGGTGAATAATGTAAACTCACTATACCGGTATGTTTTAGCGCTTTCATGGCGAGTTTACTGACAGATATAAGTAAGAACTTTACACTACTTTATATTAGAAATAGCAACTGTCATGACATGGACTATGGCGGGTTTGTTTTCCCGAGATGCAATAAAAGTTGGAGCGGACGTGGCGTGAAGGTAAGGACATATTTATTTTTACTATAGCAAAAAGAACAAACTAAAGACGCACACAAGGCGGAGGTACAAACTTGACTATGAAACAAAAACTTACACTTAACGTAGACTACGGACATGAAACAAAAGAACTGCTAAACGTGAACAAAACTTACTTGGAACAAGCATGGAAATGATCATGGAACAATGGCATGGAATCAACGCATGAGTGACAAGGGTAACAGCAGATAATGTCGCCAGGCCGACCAACAGAAAAAGACAGGCTTAAATAACAGTGACATGATTGGTGACAGGTGTGTGAGTCCAAACGTGGAACAGGTGAAACTAATGGTTAACCATGGAAACAAAACAACGGAGTGAACAACCAGGAACTAAAAAGCGTCCAAAAAACAAACAGCACATGGCCAAACAAAAACATGATCAACACAGACATGACAGCAACAGCGGAGGATGAATGTCAAATAACAAGAAGATAGAGAAAAAGAAGAAGCTTATCAACTCCGGAGTCACCACGGACTACAAAGCATGCAAATTTTCAGGACTTATACAGATCCCAAATACAGATCAGTAGGTACCAGAAGGTAAGAAAAGTTGTTTTTGCATATTATTGAGAAACAAAACGTCAAATAATATGTCTTTCTTTATACACACCATAATAACACTCGTATTTTGAAGCACAGTACAATCCATCAAGCGGTGCGGCTTCATAGCTTACCAAAGCTTACTAAAACCTTTTGATAGATTTTTGAGCGCTGTGTGTAATGTTCTATATTTTCAATGGAACATATTCAATTTTGGTGTTGTTTACTTGAGTCATACTGCAGTCTACACATATCTCTTATGTGTGACTGCCATCTACTGGTCACACTTATCGTTACACTACATACCAAATAAAATGGCTTTGAGGTCGGTAAACACACCCAAAATTATTTTGTACTTTAGGCACACCAGGTCGTAAGGTACACTGTCAAGTTTTGAGAAAATTAAAAGATTTTAGGTGCGCCTTAAAGTCCCAAAAATAAGTTTTATTAAGGTGCTGAGCCTTAAGAACAGAGTCCAGTCTGTGTTGGTACAGTCCTTCGTTTTTTTTATTTTGTGCGATCCATTTTAATAGAGTTTGTTGCCCTGTCTCACAATACCGCTGGTGGAGTACAGCCATGTAAATAAAAATTTAGTCCAACTACAATCGCTTCCCAGCCCCCACAATCCATTGCGAAATCACGTACCCTATCGGGCTCTATTCTGTTTTTGTTTGTCTACGACGTAAACTGTTACAATGTCAAGAACACATATGCTCTCAACTTTGAGTACAATGCAAGTGAAATGGACAATTTACAATGTTTGTATTCATTTGTTTTCTCTTCATTGAGCATACATGATTCAGTATAATACATGGTCACATTTAGTTTTGTCATGACTTGAACTATGGCGTGATTTGTTCTCCCGTGGTGCAAATGATTTGGACCATACGTGGCGTGAAGGGGAGTACATAATTTATTTTAACACTATAACTACAAAAAAAGAAGCAAACAAAAGGCGCGCGCAATGGCGGAGGTAAAAAACTTGGCTAATGAAAACAAAACTTGCACAAAGGCAGAAACTGTGAACAATGAAACAAAAACTTACTTGGCATGGGACTGTGAACATGGCATTATGCAGAGTGACGATAAAGAGTGTGTCAGGGGTATGATGTCACCAGGGAGACTTCCTGGCAACAATCGGTTTAAATAATAGTGACATGATTAAAGACAGGTGCGTGAGTCTTGAGGGCAGGTGAAAACTAATGGGTTGCTATGGTGACAAACAAGAGTGCACAATGAGTCCAAACGTGTAACAGGTGAAACTAATGGGTAACCATGGAAACAAGACAAGGGAGTGAAAAGCAGGAACTAAGAAGAGTCCAAAACCAAACAGCACATGGCCAAACAAAAAACATGATCAACACAGACATGACAAGTTTTTTTAAATTATTTTTTTTTATTTTTAAACATTAACCCAGCCACGTCCCAGACCACCGATCTAAATTAACCACAAAAAAACCCTCCCAAAACCCCAACAAAAAAGTAAATAGAAAAATACAATACCTATAATAATGATGATAGTAACAGTATAAAATGTAATAACATAACGATGGGATGATGTAAACGTGCATATTTTTTGTGAGTTACTAGCTAGTGATAGTAGCAACATAAGTGCAAATTGTTCGTTGGTTCTCTTGGTACTGTTTTTTGTGGATGTGCACGTGCTCCGTGCATGCACGTGTGTATGAGACAATAGTGTTTGACAAGTATGGCCGCCAAACAAATTCTTAGCGACAACCAGCAATTTTTATTCAATTGTGGAAAAATATAGACGTATAGAATAAATATTTTATTTTTATACACTATTGGTATAATAAGATAGCCTGAGGTGTTATTGTTGTATTTATTTGGTTGAAAGAAAATTTGATTAAAAGATTTCAGTGTGTGTATTAGTACTTTTTGAGCACGATACCAATATCGTGGTACCGGTACCGGTAAATGTAATAATAACTTATTCTTCTGTTTGGATGCTTTACATTAGTTTTGGATGATACCGCAAATTTGGGTATCAATCCGATACCAAGTCATTACGGGATAAAAAACATAATATACATTTAAAAAAAACAAACTAAGATTTTGTGATGCCAAAAAATATTGATGTAATCATAGTAGTATCGACTAGATACGCTACTGTACTTGGTATCATTACAGTGGATGTTTGGTGTAAACAATGGCGATTGTTTACATTGTGACGCCGGTGAGCTACGGTGTGTAGTGAAGCGTGTTTATATTCCTCGTCCTGCAGGGATGATACCTGTAAGAAACTTACTTTATTTGTTGCCATGGAGACAAGGATTAGTGATTTAGAAGTAGCTAAAACACTGCAGACTGCGGATGGACTTTAGCCGCTAGCTAGCTAGCTGTGTCTTAAAGCACCTCTTGCTGAGGTTTTCAGTGTTATAACTTTACCTTTATCGTTAGTTTTTAAGCCAAAATGCGTCCGTTCTCCCTTTTCTGTCTACACACTGTGTCTGCTTGTAAGTACTCTGTGATTTTGCGCTGCTGAACATGCTTGTCTACTCGTAAACCAGCAATGACACATCGTGACAACGACGGGAGGGCTGGGGGACCGGTACTTTTTAGAGGCGGTATAGTACCAAATACGATTCATTAGTATCGCAGTACTATACCAATACCGGTATACCGTACAACCCTAAAGTACATTTACCAATACTGTGATAGTTTTGGTCGCAATAACCGTGACATGACATTTTAGGTCAATCCATCCCAGGGCAGCTGTGGCTCTTAATGCAGCTTACCACCATCCACGTGTGGATGTGGAGTGAAAGAATAACGGGTTCTCAGTTCTCACTGTAAAGCCCTTTGAGTGTCTAGAAAAGCGCTATATATATATATATATATCATCCAAATATAATCCACCCATAGGAAAAAAATCACATTTCGCCGTATTAAAGTTTGCTCACGCAATTTATTTTGAGGGGAAAACACAATATACGCTACATTGACAAATTCATAATCTGTGCATAAGCAATTACACTTAAGGTGTGCATTGCTCATCTTTAATGAGACACCAGCGCTCAGCCGAGCGAGATGAAATATTGGTTCTGTTGAGCTCACACATTAAGTACCAATTAATGCAAAACCCCTTCTTAATGCAACTAATTTTTAAACACCGATTAGGGCGTGCAATAATTTAATTATCTCTTTTGGCACAATATCTGACCTTCATACCACACACACACACATTTTATGAATGGTGAGAATCTAAATCCATCCCTAAGACTCATGCATTCTTATGAGTTATGTTATTAAAATGGACTGTCCACAAGCAACTGTTTCAGGCTGTCTCTGTATTGCATATTGCAGGAATATTGCCACGTAATTCAAATATGCAGCAAATGTGGCAATCTCTCCGAGACCCCGGGTTAAAAATGCTGTTTAAGTAGCCGCAGAGTGCCAATACAATACATTTGGTGGCAAAAAAAAATATATATATATATGTTTTGCCCCGCAGGCTGATCGACATCAACACATTTCACAATAAAAATAATTACTCTGCCAGAGGAAGTGAAGAGTCTGTAGCCTCAAGTGGCCGACAATACGCAGATATGAGGGAAGGACGTGATGATGCAAGCATTGAATAAAAATGGAGGTAATAGGAGGGACAATGTAAGTGAAAATTAGAACATCCTGTTACATATTATTTGTTCAATAAGAATGAGAATCATATCAATTAGGGATGGGTGATATGACCTAAGATCGATATCACAATAAAAGTTTACATATACTTGTAAAGAACATAATGTCATGGAGTTTCCAATCATTTCTACAACTCTTATTTTTTTGTGATAAAGTGATTGGAGCACATATTTGTTGGTCACAAAAAACATTCATGAAGTTTGGTTCTTTTATGAATTTATTATGGGTCTACTGAAAATGTGACCAAATCTGCTGGGTCAAAAGTATACATACAGCAATGTTAATATTTGGTTACATGTCCCTTGGCAAGTTTCACTGCAATTCCACAAGACCACAGAACTTTCCTCCAGAAAGTCTTATCTTAGTCCATGTGATAATGTCAGATGAAACAAAAATGTAGCTGTTTGGCCACAATACCCAGCAATATGTTTGGAAGAGTAAAAGTGAGGCCTCTAATCCCAGGAACACCACACCTACCGTCAAGCATGGTGGTGGTAGTATTATGCTCTGGGCCTGTTTTGCTGCCAATGGAACTGGTGCTTTACAGAGAGTAAATGGGACAATGAAAAAGGAGGATTACCTCCAAATTCTTCAGGACAACCTAAAATCATCAGCCCGGAGGTTGGACCTTGGGCGCAGTTGGGTGTTCCAACAGGACAATGACCCCAAACACACGTCAAAAGTGGTAAAGGAATGGCAAAATGAGGCTAGAATTAAGGTTTTAGAATGGCCTTCCCAAAGTCCTGACTTAAACGTGGGGACAATGCTGAAGAAACAAGTCCATGTCAGAAAACCAACAAATTCAGCTGAACTGCACCAATTTTGTCAAGAGGAGTGGTCAAAAATTCAACCAGAAGCTTGTGGATGGCTACCAAAAGCGCCTTATTGCAGTGAAACTTGCCAAGGGACATGTAACCAAATATTAACATTACTTTCTGTCTTGCCTCTGGTGCGGGCGGTCGCATTTTTCTCCGCTCCCTCCTTCCCAGCTTGCTCTCTTCGTTTTGTCTGTCTGAACTTTTTTGAAGCCTCTTTCTTTGCGCTGTCCTCAATTCAAACATCAAACATGGATATGATCAGCTGGACTCTCGACTCAATTGACAAAGTCTTTTCGACAAGGAAAAGAGTTTCGGGGGAGCCTGGCTGCCTTGATGGAACCATTGCTGCGGGGTACGTGAGAGACTCCTGGGATAAATGGAGAATCATGTGCCTCTCAGTCTTTTCCATCGAGGACGTGGAAGACATCTACCTATTTGGGACCGTGATTGCGGGGCACCTGCTGATTGGGCTGGGCATTGCTCTGGTGTATCGTCAAATTCGGAAGACGATGGCAGCCACTCAAGGAACCCAAAGGCTTTTCGTCGCAATGGAAGGATTGGGCAGGGCTGTGGGAACACAGACTGCAGCGATTTCTGATCTGAATCGCAAGATGGATCACATCTTGGAGAAGTTTGCTGAGAAGGAGAATTGAATTGAATTTGAGAGAAAACCAGCATGGACAATGGGGCAGGCAAGTCATTGTTTTCTGTCTGCTCAAAGAAAAACAACATCCTGATCTACGATTTGACTCCCTCGAATGGCCTTGACGCTGTGTTATCAGGAACAGGCTGCTCTGAAAAACACCCCTGAGGACACCTCAACGATGGAAGCTTTTGACCTCCCTTTTTTCTCAACAAGCACCTGGTGTCGGACTTTGAGATCGGCCCCAGTCCACAAACACTTCAACATCACAGTTGATTGGGCATACACGCATGCACCCGCCCCTTCCCCAACCACCACCTTCATCACGGCTTGTTTGCTCCAACTCCCCATCCCTCTGTTGTGAGTTTGCTGTGACTAAATGTAACATGTTTATGTTTGCATTGCAAATGAGTTTTTTTCCCTTGGACTCGGTCTAAACCCCCTCTTGCGGATCCAGCCTTTGACTGATATTTTTTTACTCTCCCCCCTTTCCCAATATCACCTTTGTCTCACCTTTTTTTTAAGGAGCGCCATAAAAATGGCTGTGCCGTCGGCGGTCTTGTCTTGTCTCCCTGTAACGTTTGTCTGCTCTTAGTGGGACTGTGCCAAAAATATACTTTTCAGTTCTTATGTGTCTTGTGTATGTAAAGAATTGACAATAAATAATTTTGAATCTTGAATATTGTATACTTTTGACCCAGCAGATTTTGTCACATTTTCAGTAGACCCATAATAAATTCATAAAAGAACCAAACTTCATGAATGTTTTTTTGTGACCACCAAGTATGTGCTCCAATCACTCTATCACAAAAAATATGAGTTGTAGAAATTATATGAAACTCAAGACAGCCATGAGATTATGTTCTTTTAACCACAACTGTATATTGCAGCCTCTTGTGATAACAATATGAATGAAAACAATCATAATAAAACAATTGATAATAGAACCATTTCAAAACGGTTTTCAGTGTCTTCCAATATTGTTGCTCACGTATGCAATATTTTCTCATAATTTATTAATCTTCATGATTTTCACTTTCCATACCGATATTGGCAAGATTGAGTATTGGTTTGATTTGCTACAATATCAGTACCAATCATAGTATGTATTTGTATTATTTTGTGGTGTGGAATGCTGGAAAAAGTTTGATTGAAGTGAATTAATTAACTCATTATGTTTTGCATATGGTGAATGTTTATATTCATCTTGGAGAAAGCAAACCACCAAGTTTAATGAAACTGTGGTATTTCAGGTTGAGCACATAATAAGATACGGCCCGTTAGTTTGAAATTCGCATGTGGATTGGATCACTTCTCGTAGGAAAGAGGCCCTAATTGGCACTTTGGAATGCAAAAGTGATAGCCCTAGAAGAGACAACATGTTCAGCCCAACGCCAACATTTAAGTTATGACTTAGAGCAGTTGATTTTCAGACACTTTTACTTTTATGGTCAGGATGTGCTCTCCTGACTTAGCACACACCCGGAGACATGAAGGAGGAATATAAAAACTGATGGTTTGGCTTCTCCAAGTTAGGAGTGCCTCTTTTTCTTGACCTGACCTTCTCCAGGAACTGCAGTCCTGTATAAGGACACTCACTTGTAACACAGCAACTTTGAGATCAGTAAAGCGTCTCCGACGTCTCTTTTGATCCAGCCGCACTGCCGTGTTGCTAGGGATGATGTTTGATAAGAAATTATCAAGTTCGAGCCTATTATCAAATCCTCTTATCGAACCGATTCCTTATCGATTCTCTTATCGAGTCCAGATAGGTTGTTGTATATGGAAAAAAACCACACAATATTTGGTTTAACAAAAGCTCCATCCATCCATCCATCCATCTTCTTCCGCTTATCCGAGGTCGGGTCGCGGGGGCAGCAGCCTAAGCAGGGAAGCCCAGACTTCCCTCTCCCCAGCCACTTCGTCCAGCTCCTCCCGGGGGATCCCGAGGCGTTCCCAGGCCAGCCGGGAGACATAGTCTTCCCAACGTGTCCTGGGTCTTCCTCGTGGCCTCCTACCGGTCGGACATGCCCTAAACACCTCCTTAGGGAGGCGCTCGGGTGGCATCCTGACCAGATGCCCGAACCACCTCATCTGGCTCCTCTCGATGTGGAGGAGCAGCGGCTTTACTTTGAGCTCCCCCCGGATGACAGAGCTTCTCATCCTATCTCTAAGGGAGAGCCCCGCCACCCGGCGGAGGAAACTCATTTCGGCCGCTTGTACCCGTGATCTTGTCCTTTCGGTCATAACCCAAAGCTCATGACCATAGGTGAGGATGGGAACGTAGATCGACCGGTAAATTGAGAGCTTTGCCTTCCGGCTCAGCTCCTTCTTCACCACAACGGTTCGATACAGCGTCCGCATTACTGAAGACGCCGCACCGATCCGCCTGTCGATCTCACGATCCACTCTTCCCTCACTCGTGAACAAGACTCCAAGGTACTTGAACTCCTCCACTTGGGGCAAGATCTCCTCCCCAACCCGGAGATGGCACTCCACCCTTTTCCGGGCGAGAACCATGGACTCGGACTTGGAGGTGCTGATTCTCATCCCAGTCGCTTCACACTCAGCTGCGAACCGATCCAGTGAGAGCTGAAGATCCTGGCCAGATGAAGCCATCAGGACCAAATCATCTGCAAAAAGCAGAGACCTAATCCTGCAGCCACCAAACCGGATCCCCTCAACGCCTTGACTGCGCCTAGAAATTCTGTCCATAAAAGTTATGAACAGAATCGGTGACAAAGGGCAGCCTTGGCGGAGTCCAACCCTCACCGGAAACGTGTCCGACTTACTGCCGGCAATGCGAACCAAGCTCTGACACTGATCATACAGGGAGCGGACCGCCACAATCAGACAGTCCGAAACCCCATACTCTCTGAGCACTCCCCACAGGACTTCCCGAGGGACACGGTCGAATGCCTTCTCCAAGTCCACAAAGCACATGTAGACTGGTTGGGCAAACTCCCATGCACCCTCAAGGACCCTGCCGAGAGTATAGAGCTGGTCCAAAGTTCCACGACCAGGACGAAAACCACACTGTTCCTCCTGAATCCGAGGTTCGACTATCCGGCGTAGCCTCCTCTCCAGTACACCTGAATAGACCTTACCGGGAAGGCTGAGGAGTGTGATCCCACGATAGTTAGAACACACCCTCCGGTTCCCCTTTTTAAAGAGAGGAACCACCACCCCGGTCTGCCAATCCAGAGGTACTGCCCCCGATGTCCACGCGATGCTGCAGAGTCTTGTCAACCAAGACAGCCCTACAGCATCCAGAGCCTTAAGGAACTCCGGGTGGATCTCATCCACCCCCGGGGCCTTGCCACCGAGGAGCTTTTTAACTACCTCAGCAACCTCAGCCCCAGAAATAGGAGAGCCCACCACAGATTCCTCAGGCACTGCTTCCTCATAGGAAGACGTGTTGGTGGGATTGAGGAGGTCTTCGAAGTATTCCCTCCACCGATCCACAACTTCCGCAGTCGAGGTCAGCAGAACACCATCCGCACCATACACGGTGTTGGTAGTGCACTGCTTCGCCTTCCTGAGGCGGTGGATGGTGGTCCAGAATCGCTTCGAAGCCGTCCGGAAGTCGTTTTCCATGGCTTCCCCGAACTCCTCCCATGTCCGAGTTTTTGCCTCCGCGACCGCTGAAGCCGCACACCGCTTGGCCTGTCGGTACCTGTCCGCTGCCTCAGGAGTCCCATGAGCCAAAAGAACCCGATAGGACTCCTTCTTCAGCTTGACGGCATCCCTCACCGCTGGTGTCCACCAACGGGTTCTAGGATTACCGCCACGACAGGCACCAACTACCCTGCGGCCACAGCTCCAATCAGCCGCCTCGACAATAGAGGTGCGGAACATGGTCCACTCGGACTCAATGTCCAGCACCTCCCTCGTGACATGTTCAAAGTTCTTCCGGAGGTGGGAATTGAAACTCTCTCTGACAGGAGACTCTGCCAGACGTTCCCAGCAAACCCTCACAATGCGTTTGGGCCTGCCAGGTCTGTCCGGCATCCTCCCCCACCATCGCAGCCAACTCACCACCAGGTGGTGATCGGTAGAAAGCTCCGCCCCTCTCTTCACCCGAGTGTCCAAAACATGAGGCCGCAAATCCGATGACACAACTACAAAGTCGATCATAGAACTGCGGCCTAGGGTGTCCTGGTGCCAAGTGCACATATGGACACCCTTATGCTTGAACATGGTGTTCGTCATGGACAATCCGTGACGGGCACAAAAGTCCAATAACAAAACACCACTTGGGTTCAGATCCGGGTGGCCATTCTTCCCAATCACGCCTCTCCAGGTTTCACTGTCGTTGCCAATATGAGCGTTGAAGTCCCCCAGTAGAACGAGGGAATCACCCGGGGGAGCACTCTCAAGTACTCCCTCGAGTGAATCCAAAAAGGGTGGGTACTCTGAGCTGCTGTTTGGCGCGTAAGCGCAAACAACAGTCAGGACCCGTCCCCCCACCCGAAGGCGGAGGGAAGCTACCCTCTCGTCCACCGGGTTGAACTCCAACATGCAGGCTCTGAGCCGGGGGGCAACAAGAATTGCCACCCCAGCCCGTCGCCTCTCACTGCTGGCAACGCCAGAGTGGAAGAGAGTCCAGCCCCTCTCGAGAGAACTGGTTCCAGAGCCCTTGCTGTGCGTCGAGGTGAGTCCGACTATATCCAACCGGAACTTCTCTACCTCGTGCACTAGCTCAGGCTCCTTCCCCCCCAGCGAGGTGACGTTCCACGTCCCAAGAGCTAGCTTCTGTAGCCAAGGATCGGACCGCCAAGTGCCCTGCCTTCGGCTACCGCCCAGCTCACATTGCACCCGACCTCTATGGCCCCTGCTATGGGTGGTGAGCCCATTGGAGGGGGGACCCACGTTACCTCTTCGGGCTGTGCCCGGCCGGGCCCCATGGGGACAGGCCCGGCCACCAGGCGCTCGCCATCGTGCCCCAACTCCGGGCCTGGCTCCGGAGGGGGGCCCCGGTGACCCGCGTCCGGGCGAGGGAAATCTGAGTCTCGGTTCTTGCATTTCCATAGAAGTCTTCGAGCTGCTCTTTGTCTGATCCCTCACCTAGGACCTGTTTGTCTTGGGAGACCCTACCAGGGGGCATGGAAGCCCCCGGACAACATAGCTCCTAGGATCATTGGGACACGCAAACTCCTCTACCACGTTAAGGTGGCAGCTCAGAGAGGAGTTAACAAAAGCTCACTTTTATTATATAAAATCCCACTTAATATACTTTGGGTAACAATAGTCAATATTCTTTTTTTTTTTTTTTTTTTTTTAGGGGGGTAACAGTCAATATTTATTTATTTATTAGATTACATTTTTTTTTTTCTTATATTTAACAAAAGCTCACTTTTATTATATAAGAAAAAAATGTAATCTAATAAATAAATAAATATTGACTGTTACCCCCCTAAAAAAAAAAAAAAAAAAAAATGAATATTGACTATTGTTACCCAAAGTATATTAAGTGGGATTTTTCAGAAAAACAAATATATACAGTAACACAAAAACAACCTGTCTCTGTGATCACTATAGGTGTATAAATAATAATATAGTGTTAAAAAAAATAAGTCCCTTGGGCACAAAACTTAAAATAATAAATCTCTCCAAAAAGTGCAATTCTGCTGCTATTTGACATAACTGTTTGTTATGATGCTTTGACATTTTTGTACTTTATTTCTTTATTGAAAGAAAATTCAATGAAGAGAAAAGTTGTTCGCAAATGTGGTTACAATGCTAAAAAATGAAAAGTTAAAGCTAAAAAAAGAAATACACTTTATTGAGTTAACATTATTTCTTTATAGGGGGAAAGATGTTATGAGCTAGGGAATATAACAATTACACTACCCAGCATGCAACGGGGGTGACGAGCATGCGCGGTAGCCCCGAAAAGTGTTGTTGCATGTCGCCACCCGGCAGCTAAGAATGAGGTTATGAGCACGCTGTGAAAGTAAACGTCAAGAACTCAGCCAATACGCCTCGTCTGCATTATTTATAATTAGACAGACAACACATATACAGTGTGATTTTGTTTTGTTTACAAGGAAAGAAAAACAAAAGTTAAAAAAGGGACATATATGTTGTATATATATGTATGTGCTGCAGTTGCTTTAAGAACGTTGCGACAGCTGCTTTAAAGGAGCTGCGTTGCTAGCCTGGTTGCTATGTTACCGGTTGGTCGTAAAAGTGTTTGTCATGTGTTTGTACCCTGCTCAAATCTCTCAGTAAAGTTATTCATTGGATTATACCTTTTGTTTTGAACTTTATTACACCTTGGAGCGCTTTTTCCGGTCCATTGTTTTTCCTGCTTTCCCTATTTGTGCCTAATGATTGAGCTATGTGACGTCATTTCTTGTGATGTCACACGGAGCATTTCTGGCCGGGACGGGATTCGTTCCCAGGGATTCGAATAAAGAACCAACTCTTTTTCTTTACTATAGTGGTCTCGATAACTGGTACCGGTTCTCAAAAAGGGATTCGAGTCCGAGGACTCGGTTCTTTTCTTATCGAACAACCGGGAAAATCGGTTTCGAGTATCATCCCTACGTGTCGCCCTTCTGTCTGGACGAGGATGACATGACCAGAAATACAGAGAAGAATGGTAGATATGAAAAACACTAACCTATTTATCATTAGCCGTTTGGAATGGGCTTATGTTGTCTTTTTAGAGTGGTGATGCCTAAAGGGCGCTAACTTTCCATTGTATTTTGAACGTTAAACCCCCCCTTACGACTTATAGTCGTAAGGGGGGGTTTAACGTGCATTATTTTTGGGTGTTTGCTTATATTAGCAATTTGAATAGTTAGTGTTAGCTGTCACTGAATGTATATTCTATCATAACAACAACATGACTGCAAATTATGTGTTGCTTCTCTTGGACTGCTGGTGTGTGTGTGTGTGTGTGTGTGTGTGTGTGTGTGTGTGTGTGTGTGTGTGTGTGTGTGTGTGTGTGTGTGTGTGTGTGTGTGTGTGTGTGTGTGTGTGTGTGTGTGACAGGAGTAATCACCAATTATTTTTCTCCAGGCCGGAAAAATGGTTTATTACATAAATATAGTAATTTCGAAAAACACAGATAGTTTTAAAACCAACGCATTCTGTTAAACTACTAATGGTAACAAAATCTAGCCAATTGTGTCCTTATTTTTTTGCTTTGAAAAATGTAATTGAGCAAATTGCAAACAGCCATTTTAAGCTCATGACGCAGTAAATTGATGCGGACATGTTTGTTACTGGATACTGTCTAATATGCTTCTACCTTGGAGCCTTTGAACATGTACGTACCGTATTTTCCGCACTATAAGGCGCACCTAAAAAACCTCAAATGTTCTCAAAATCTGATAGTGCGCTTTATAATCCGGTGCGCCTTATATATGGACCTATATTGAGCCACAACAGGTCTCGCAAATACAGGATGCAAAAAGTAACCCCAGCCTCTACTGTAGCGTCTATTCTATGCGCCTTATAATGCGGTGCACCTTATATATGAACACAATTTTAAAATAGACCATTCATTGAAGGTGCGCCTTATAATCCGGTGCACCTTATAGGGCAGAAAATACGGTAATATACAACTATAATTTGTTGATACTTGTTTATATTGACAAATGTGCTGTTTTAGACTGCAGTATTGTTAAATTAAAAACACTTATTATGTACCGTATTTTCCGGACCATAGGACGCACTATAGGCGCATTGCCGATGAATGGTCTATGTTTGATTTTTTTTTTCATATATAAGGCGCACCGGATTATAGGGCGCATTAAAGGGGTCATATTATTATTATTATTATTTCTAAATGTAAAACATTTCCTTGTGGTCTACATAACATGTAATGGTGGTTCTTTGGTCAAAATGTTGCATAGCTTATGTTTTACAAATCATCTTCAAGCCGCTTTCTGACAGTCACATCCGATGTGTTGTTTTGTGGGTGGTCTTATTTACGTGGCTCACCTTCGGCAGCGTCTTCTCCCCGTCATCTTTGTTGTAGCGGTGTAGCGTGCAAGGACGGGAACGGAAGAAGTGTTCAAAAGATGGAGCTAACTGTTTTAATGACATTCAGACTTTACTTCAATCAATTACAGAGCAGCATCTCCTCAATCGGAAACAACAACACCGGAAATGTGTCCCGTGAAAAACCGTCCGACCGTAACTCTCTAATAACTAAAGTTGCTTGGGTGAATAATGTAAACTCACTACACCGGTATGTTTTAGCGCTTTCATGGCGAGTTTACTGACAGATATAAGTAAGAACTTTACACTATTTTATATTAGAAATGGCAACAGCGGAGGATGAATGTCCCATAACAAGAAGATGGAGAAAAAGAAGAAGCTTATTGAGTACGGTGTCGCCACGGACTACAAAGGCGGATGCTCGCAATTTTTCAGGATTTATGCAGATCCCAAATACAGATCAGCAGGTACCAGAAGGTAAACAAAGTTGCTTTTGCATAACATTGCGAAACAAAAGGCCAGATAATATGTCTTACCTTATACACACAACATAATAAGAGTCGTATGTTGAAGCACAGTACAATCCATCAAGCGGTGCGGTTTCATAGCTTACCAAAGTCATACTAAAACATTTTGATAGATTTTTGAGCGCTGTGTGTAATGTTCTATATTTTCAATGGAACATATAAAATGTTGGTGTTGTTTACTTGAGTCATATTGCCATCATCTCTTATGTTTGACTGGTCACACTTATCTTATGTACCAAATGAAATTGCTTTGAGGTCGGTAAGCAAAACCAGAACATTACAGTACATCAGGCGCACCAGGTTATAAGGCGCACTGTCGAGTTTTGAGGAAAAAAAGGACTTTAAGTGCGCCTTACAGTCCGGAAAATACAGTATGTCTAATCGGGCTTAAAAAATTAGGCCGGGGGCAGAAAGCCGCCTTCATGCAAAGTAACATTCATACATACATACATACATACATATATATACATACATATATATATATATATATATATATATATATATATATATATATATATATATATATATATATATATATATATATATATATATATATATATATATATATATATATATATATATATATATATATATATGTATAAATAAAGCCTATACATATATGTGTACATATTATAATAATATAATGGATATAATTTATATATTAAAATAAATATATTAAAATTGGTTATAAAGAGGAGGCTACGCCGGATGGTCGAACCTCGGATTCAGGAAGAACAGTGTGGTTTTCGTCCTGGTCGTGGAACTGTGGACCAGCTCTATACTCTCGGCAGGGTCCTTGAGGGTGCATGGGAGTTTGCCCAACCAGTCTACATGTGTTTTGTGGACATGGAGAAGGCATTCGACCGTGTCCCTCGGGAAGTCCTGTGGGGAGTGCTCAGAGAGTATGGGGTATCGGACTGTCTGATTGTGGCGGTCCGCTCCCTGTATGATCAGTGTCAGAGCTTGGTCCGCATTGCCGCCAGTAAGTCGGACACGTTTCCAGTGAGGGTTGGACTCCGCCAAGGCTGCCCTTTGTCACCGATTCTGTTCATAACTTTTATGGACAGAATTTCTAAGCGCAGTCAAGGTGTTGAGGGGATCTGGTTTGGTGGCTGCAGGATTAGGTCTCTGCTTTTTGCAGATGATGTGGTCCTGATGGCTTCATCGGGCCAGGATCTTCAGCTCTCACTGAAACGGTTCGCAGCCTAATGTGAAGCGACTGTGATGAGAATCAGCACGTCCGAATCAGCACCTCCAAGTCCGAATCCATGGTTCTCGCCCGGAAAAGGGTGGAGTGCCATCTCCGGGTTGGGGAGTAGACCCTGCCCCAAGTGGAGGAGTTCAAATACCTAAGAGTCTTGTTCACGAGTGAGGAAAAAGTGGATTGTGAGATCGACAGGCGGATTCGTGCGGCATCTTCAGTAATGCGGACGCTGTATCGATCCTTTGTGGTGAAGAAGGAGCTGAGCCGGAAGGCAAAGCTCTCAATTTACCGGTCGATCTACGTTTCCATCCTCACCTGTGGTCATGAGCTTTGGGTTATGACCGAAAGGACAAGATCACAGGTACAGGCGGCCGAAATGAGTTTCCTCCGCCGGGTGGCGGGGCTCTCCCTTAGAGATAGGGTGAGAAGCTCTGCCATCCGGGGGGAGCTCAAAGTAAAGCCACTGCTCCTCCACATCGAGAGGAGCCAGATGAGGTGGTTCAAGCACCTGGTCAGGATGCCACCCGAACGCCTCCCTTGGGAGGTGTTTAGGGCACGTCCGACCGGTAGGAGGCCACGGAGAAGACCCAGGACACGTTGGAAGGACTATGTCTCACGGCTGGCCTGGGAACGCCTCGGGATCCCCCGGGAAGAGCTGGACGAAGTGGCTGGGGAGAGGGAAGTCTGGGCTTCCCTGCTTAGGTTGCTGCCCCCGCGACCCGACCTCGGATAAGCGGAAGAAGATGGATGGATGGATGGATGGTTATAAAGAGTATGTGAAAGTTCAACATCTACCTTCTTTACATGTGTGACGATCTTCTTAAAGTTTTGTAGTCAATCAGAAATATCAAGCAGCTAAAATGCGGCAAACATTTGTAATAATGGAAAGAGGTTTTTGCATGTTTCCCATCAACACTTGTAATGGATTTAAATGAGCGTTATTTGGATATTTATTTTTATTTTTATGGTGATTGGACGTTTTTTATAATATCCACAAATTTCAGTGTGTGGGTTGTGTTATGTGGGACCATGTTTGTCGAATTTTTGTGCTGGTTGCAATTTTTTTTGCTGCACCGTGGCCAGGGAAGGTTGTTTGGATCCTCACATATAATGAATGCAGCTAGGATAGGCTCCAGCACCCCCCGCGACCCCGAGAGGGACAAACGGTTGAAAATGGATGGATGGATGGATGATTAGCTGTGCTGAGTTTACAAGAAAGTGCAATTAATGTTCACTGACTTTAATTACTCTCATCGGCCACCAGATGGGGGTACAACGGCGGCCATCTGGCTATTAGCATGCAACATGAAAACACCATGCTTGAATAAAGTGCTTATTGAACTCATGCTATCTCACAGGCCAAATTTAGGATGGCGACGGGCCGCATTTGGCCCACAGGCCAGAGTTTGGACACACTTGGTTTAGCTTGTGTGCTTAGTTGTTGTGTAACTGCGAGCACCGAGTAGCCCATAGCCTACCATGTTTGCATTTTGTAAACGACTTCACTAAAACACAAGAAAAGACCAACCTTGTGTGCTAATTGGAGGACATTTCGGTGTTAACTGGCTGTCCAGCTTTACAGAAGTAAACATGTCGGAGATTATATTAGATATTTGGTCGGTTTTCTTTTTTTTTTGCAGGTATTAGACTGGTATCAATACAGGGGCAGTGTTGGTCATAACAATGCTGATTTTGATACGTCAATTTAAATACAAACTTTAGAGCAAAATAAAGTCACTAGTGCGAAATAGGTAACAAAAAATACTATTGGCTTGGATCTAAACCCTTTGGTTGTTTGCCCTATTGGCACCTGATGTTGTGTATCTGGGATCTGCATAAGTCCAGAAACATTTAAATCAAACCATGGAGGCAAGGCAGAGATATTTATTCAATAATCTTTCTTTTCTCCATACTTCCTCCAAAACAGCCGTTTGGAATTTTCCCAATTTATGACGTTTTTCCCCAGTTGTGACGTCAGCGGGTATCTCCATATATGGTAGAAATTTACCAAAAGAGCTTTGCGCGAGTCTGCCATTGTAGCCCGAACATTGTAGTCAATAAGCTCCTTCTTTTTCCCTATTCCCGTTGTGATGTTGTTGCCATATCTAATACAAAGTAGCGTATAGTTCTAGCTTATATCGGTTAGTAGACTCCACATGGAAGCGCTAATATCTACAACATGGCTGACGAGTCAAAGTGGAGGCATGTAAATAAGACCGCCCACAAAATACGACGGTCAGAGAGCGGCTTGAAGACGATCTGTCAAACATAGCGTATTTTTCGGACTATAAGGCGCACTTAAAATCCTTTAATTTTCTCAAAAATTGACAGTGCGCCCTATAACTCGGTGCACCTAATGTATGGAATAATTCTGGTTGTGCTTACTGACCTCGAAGCATTAAGTGTGACCAGTAGATGGCAGTCACACATAAGAGATATGTGTAGACTGCAATATGACGGCAGTAAACAACACCAAAACTTTAAATAATCCATTGAAAATAAAAAACATTACACACGGAGCTCAAAAATCTGTCAAAATGTTTTAGTACAACTTTGAAGCCGCACCGCTTGATGGATTGTCGGCCCGTTACGGCTACCGTAGTCAGAGATACAAGTATTACTATGGTGTGTGTGTATAAGGACCGCAAAATGACACCCATTAGCAGACATATTATCTGGCGTTTATATATCAATGATGAAATCTTAACAATGCAACACATGCCAAGACCGCCGGGTTAGCTTACTAAAGTGCAATTTTAAATTTCGCGCGAAATATCCTGCTGAAAACGTCTCGGTATGATGACGTCAGCGCGTGACGTCACGGATTGTAGAGGACATTTTGGGACAGCATGGTGGCCAGCTATTAAGTCGTCTGTTTTCATCGCAAAATTCCACAGTATTCTGGACATCTGTGTTGGTGAATCTTTTGCAATTTGTTCAATGAACAATGGAGACAGCAGAGAAGAAAGCTGTAGGTGGGAAGCGGTGTATTGCGGCAGGTGTTGTGCTGGATAACGCACTCCCGCCGTAGAATGCACCCCTTGACTGGTGTGCCGGATAACACAGCCGGGGTTTCATTGTTTACATTCCCGGAAGATGACAGTCAAGCTTTACCATTGGCCTGTGGAGAACCGGGACAACAGAGACTCTTACCAGGAGGGCTTTAAGTTGGATGCGCAGACGCGGTACCGTGAGTGCGCATGCAGCTGCGGCTTCAGAACATTTGATCGCTTGTCCGTACGTGCGTGCCGCTATGTGCATGTCATGTACGTAACTTTGGGGACTTTGGGGAAATATATGTGCTGTATGAACTTTGGGGAGGTAAACGGTACTTTGGGCTGTGGGATTGAGTGTGTTGTGCAGGTGTTTGAGTTGTATTGGCGGGTTATATGGACGGGAGGGGGGAGGTGTTTGTTATGCGGGATTAATTTGTGGCATATTAAATATAAGCCTGGTTGTGTTGCTAATAGAGTATATGTCTTGTGTTTATTTACTGTTTTAGTCATTCCCAGCTGAATATCAGGTCCCACCCGCCTCTCACAGCATCTTCCTGATCTGAATCGCTCCCACTGCCCTCTAGTCCTTCACTCTCACTTTCCTCATCCACGAATCTTTCATCCTCGCTCAAATTAATGGGGAAATCGTCGCTTTCTCGGTCCGAATCGCTCTCGCTGCTGGTGGCCATGATTGTAAACAATGTGCAGATGTGAGGAGCTCCACAACCTGTGACGTCACGCTACTCGTCTGCTACTTCCGGTACAGGCAAGGCTTTTTTATCAGTGACCAAAAGTTGCAAACTTTATCGTCGATGTTCTCTACTAAATCCTTTCAGCATAAATATGGCAATATCGCGAAATGATCAAGTATGACACATAGAATGGACCTGCTATCCCCGTTTAAATAAGAAAATCGCATTTCAGTAGGCTTTATTATCTCGCTATGGAAGCGCTAAAACATACCGGTGTAGTGAGTTTACATTATTCACCCAAGGAACTTTAGTTATTGAAAGAGTTCCGGTCGGACGTTTTTTTACAAGACACATTTCCGGCGTTGTTGTTGCACTAGTGAGCCACGGATGAGGAGATGCTGCTCCATTGTTGATTTAAGTAAAGTCTGAATGTCATTAAAACAGTTAGCGCCATCGTTTGAAAGTTATTCAACTCCCGTCCTTGTTGATGAAAGATGACAGGGAGAAGACGCTGTCGAATGTGAGCCACGTAAATAAGACCGCCCACAAAACGGGGCATCCTGAAGTGACAGCTGATCTGTAAAACATCAACGAAGCAACATTTTGACCAAAGAACCACCATTACATGTTATGTAGACCACAAGGAAGGGTTTTACATTTAGAAAAAAGTCATATTATGACCCCTTTAATGCGCCCTATTATCCGGTGCGCCTTTTGTATGAGAAAAATACCTGAATAGACCCGCTCATCGGTAGTGCGCCCTATGGTCCAGAAATACGGTAATCTATGAAAAATTTTGACCAAAGAACCACGATTACAAGTGTTTCAAATACAGAAAAAATCCCAATACGACTCCTTCAGAATGACCTTTCATTACAAAATATAAGATTTTGGATATTAGCTAACTCGCTAATAGTCACATGACTGTAATGTTTCTTATCTGTCAACTGAGGACTTAATGAGTTCAGACCAGGCACATATTAGAAGACATGTTATGGATAAAAATTAAAGCTGTATTAAAATTGTTGACACAATGAAGATAAACGATGTGCAAAGGTGAGGAATATTTGGGTGTGTAGGAATCATAAGAGATGCTAATAATGATTAGAGAGGTCTAAAAATGTGCGACCGTCTCCGCGTACTTCAACGTAATCACAGCTCCTTCTCGACTTTAAAGCTCTGCCTTCAAGTGCGGCTACCCAGACATGCCAGGAACACTCAGCTCACACGATCCGCTTCTTAGTGGATCACAAGAGCTGCTTTCTTCAGAGTTCTTGCTCAAGGGCAACAACGTCCATGTGTGTGTGCCGCATGTGTAATTTGGACCGACGACGTGCTTCGGAACCGCGGGACGTGACTCCCGACATGAGTTTGAAGAGAAAGCGAAAGCTCCGAGTCGTGTTTACACATTAATGCCCTGACAGCAACACACTTTGCTCACTTTGCTGCTCTCGACTAAGCAAGGGAAGCCCCTTTAACCCCCCTGAGACATGAACTCCTGCTATGCTTCAGTTAAAGGCTCACAATGAAGTGAAACATCCACGTATTTCTTATTCCTGCCTCTGATACACAACAAAGTCTCAAAAGTACAAGATTTTATGATTTTTTTTTTTAAGCAGATGTATGTCAAATATTGACACAAAGCCATATTAACATGTTGACCCAATCAGGTTCATTGTTCATCACATATTAAATACCGAACATCCAGTTTATGTCAGATAACCAAATTTAGATAGAGAGATAGTGGCACACTTGATGGCAGAGCTATATTATATATTTTGACAAAAATAGAAAAAAAATGTGTCTGGTGGGCCAATGTCCATCCATCCATCCATCCATCCATCCATCTTCGTCCGCTTATCCGAGGTCGGGTGGCAGCGGCAGCAGCTTTAGCAGGGAAGCCCAGACTTCCCTCTCCCCAGCCACTTCGTCCAGCTCTTCCCGGGGGATCCCGAGGCGTTCCCAGGCCTGCCGGGAGACATAGTCTTCCCAACGCGTCCTGGGTCTTCCCTGTGGCCTCATACCGGTCGGACGTGCCCTAAACACCTCCCTAGGGAGGCGTTCGGGTGGCATCCTGACCAGATGCCCGAACCACCTCATCTGGCTCCTCTCAATGTGGATCAGCACTGGCTTTTCTTTGAGCTCCCCCCGGATGACAGAGCTTCTTACCCTATCTCTAAGGGAGAGCCCCGCCACCCGGCGGAGGAAACTCATTTCGGTTGCTTGTACCCGGGATCTTGTCCTTTCAATCATAACCCAAAGCTCATGACCATAGGTGAGGATGGGAACGTAGATCGACCGGTAAATTGAGAGCTTTGCCTTCTTCACCACAACGGATCGATACAGCGTCCGCATTACTGAAGACGCCGCCTGTCAATCTCACAATCCACTCTTCCCTCACTCGTGAACAAGACTCCGAGGTACTTGAACTCCTCCATTTGGGGCAGGGTCTCCTCCGCAACCCGGCGATGGCACTCCATCCTTTTCCGGGCGAGAACCATGGACTCGGACTTGGAGGTGTTGATTCCCATCCCAGTCGCTTCACACTCGACTGCGAACCGATCCAGTGAGAGCTGAAGATCCTGGCCAGATGAAGCCATCAGGACCACATCATCTGCAAAAGGCAGAGACCTAATCCTGCAGCCACCAAAGCGGATCCCCTCAACGCCTTGACTGCGCCTGGAAATTATGTCCATAAAAGTTATGAACAGAATCAGGTGGGCCAATGTGTATGTGTGTATACATTAGTGTTGTAACGATACCAATATTTTGGTACCGGTACCGGTACTTTTCTAAATAAAGGGGACCACAAAGAAATTGCATTATTGGCTTTATTTTTACTAAAAATCTTAGGGTACATTAAACATATGTTTCTTATTGCAGTTAAGTCCTTAAATAAAATAGTGAACATACTAGACAACTTGTCTTTTAGTAGTAAATAAGCAAACAAAGGCTCCTAATTAGTCTACTGACGTATGCAGTAACATATTGTGTCATTTATCATTCTATCATTTTGTCAATATTATTAAGGACAAGTGGTAGAAAATTAATTATTAATCTACTTGTTCATTTACTGTTAATATCTGCTTACTTTCTCTTTTAACATGTTCTATCTACACTTCTGTTAAAATGTAATAATCACTTATTCTTCTGTTGTTTGATACTTTACATTAGTTTTGGATGATACCACAAATTTGGGTATCAATCCGATACCAAGTAGTTACAGGATCATACATTGGTCATATTCAAAGTCCTCATGTGTCCAGGGACATATTTCCTGAGTTTATAAACATAATATACATTTAAAAAAAAACGAAAAATGTGATGCCAAAAAATATTGACGTAATCATAGTAGTATCCACTGGATACATGCCTATACTTGATATCATTACAGTGGATGTTAGGTGTAGATCCACCCATGGCGTTTGTTTACATTTTGATGCCGGTGAGCTACCGTGAAGCATGTTTAGCTATTCCTCGTCCTGCAGGGATGATACTTGTAAGAAACTCACTTTATTTGTCGCCATGGAGACCAGGATTAGTGATTTAGAAGTAGCTAAAACACTGTCGTGTCTTAAAGCACCTCTTCCTGAGGGCGTTTCAGTGTTATAACTTCACCTTTATCGCTGGTTTTTAAGCCAAAATGCGTCCGTTCTCCCTTTTCTGTCTACACACTGTGTCTGCTTGCAAGTATTCCGTGTGTGTGCGCTACCTCTGCTCATAAAACCAGCAATGTCACGACACGACTTTGACGCGGGCGCGGGGGGATGCGGGACCGGTACGTTTCAGAGGCGGTATAGTACCGAAAATTATTCATTTGTATCGTGGTACTATACTAATACCGGTATACCGTACAACCCTAGTATACATTATATGTGCACATTTAGCTGTAAAAATCTTCTGTACAATATGTGTGTTTGGGAAAGTCACAATGTCCAGTAGAATTCTAAAGACAAACCACCTCAAAAAAACGGAATGGAACTTTACAGTTTTTTACTGAATGGGACACCCAGAATGCACATTAAAATAAAGATAGTGGGATTACAATATTAACTATGAACTAGTGTTGTCCCGATACTTATAATTTAGTGCCGGTATCAAAATGTATATCGATACTTTTCCAAATAAAGGGAACTAAGAAAAATGTCAATATTGGCTTTATTTTGAAAGAACAATTTTACAAGGTTAAAATATGAATTAAAAAGGCACTGAAATGGCAGCACGGGATGGTGGACCAGGGGTTAGTACGTGTGCCTCACAATACGAAGGTTAGATCTTGGGCTCGGGATCTTTCTGTGTGGAGTTGGCATGTTCTCCCCGTGACTGCGTGGGTTCCCTCCGGGTACTCCGGCTTCCTCCCACCTCTAAAGACATGCACCTGGGGATAAGTTGATTGGCAACACTAAATTGGCCCTACTGTGTGAATGTGAGTGTGAATGTTTATCTGTGTTGGCCCTGTGATGAGTTGGCGACTTGTCCAGGGTGTACACCGCCTTCCGCCCGATTGTAGCTGAGATAGGCTCCAGCATACCCCACCCCCCAGTGACCCCATAAGGAACAAGCCGTAGAAAATGGATGGATGGATGAAATGGCATCGACCCTGAAGAGAACGTCTTCCCTGTGCTCCTCGACTACGGTCTGCATCATAAGTTTACGAGTTTAAACGTTAAGTATCTTGTCTTTGCAGTCCATTCAATTTAATATAGGTTGAAAAGGATTTGCAAATCATTGTATTCTGTTTTTATTTATGATTTACACAACGTGACAACTTCACTGGTTTTTGATGGATATATATATACATATATATATATATATATACATATATACATACATACATATATATATATATATATATATATATATATATATATATATATATATATATATATTTTTTTTTTTTTTTTTTTTTTTTTTTTTTATATATATATACACACCGTATTTTTCGGAGTATAAGTCGCACCTGCCGAAAATGCATAATAAAGAAAGAAAAAAACATATATAAGTTGCACTGGAGCCCGGCCAAACTATGAAAAAAACTGCGACTTATAGTCCGAAAAATACGGTGTGTGTATATATATATATATATATATATATATATATATATATATATATATATATATATATGCATACACACATTAGTGCTGTCTAAGGTTTATATATTTTTCCGGGATTAATTGCATTTTGTTCATAGTTAACTCAAAATTAATAATCGCAGACAGATATACTTTTTCATCATTAATAAGTGTACCCTAGTCGGATAATTTTCAAGTTTTAACACATGAATGGACAATTAATTTGTTTTAATGAAATGTGTCTTAAACATTTTTTAAACAGCTCAACTCAAAAAGGACAAACACGATTTGATGAATAAAATATAAAATAAAATTAAAAAAATGCCTGCTGTGCGTTGGTGTCTTCGCAAGATTTTGTAGAAATACAGATTTTGTAATCCTGCTTTAGGAGCACTTGCATTCAGAGGAGGAGCTACACTTCCATGTTTAGATACAAGTTCCATGCATTAATAACACAAAATGTGGATTGTTTTGATCAGGCTTTTATCGTCAAATATGTTTGGTAATATCCATCGTGGTAGAAGTGTTCTTTTTCATAGTTTGTAAGTAAACGATAGGCACTATTTTACCAAAAGTTCAGGTACTTTAATTCCAGGAACTAAAAGGTTCCTGTAGACCTGTGTGGTTTGTGTTTCCACCCCATTTCACAGTTCAGGGTAGTTTATACAAATCAGAGTTATGACGTATGGAGGAGTGGTACTAATAGTATGTAAATAGACAACAATAGGTCATATTTATTTTACTAAGGTTTAACTAAATACAATACACAGCAATTATATACAAAATGATATGATTTAAAAGCAAAATGTACTGGATTTTTCATAAAAGCAAATAGAGTTATATGACGGAAGTCTCTTGAACAAACCTAATGAATACATCTCTGGAAGCCATGCCAGTAAGAAATATAATGATAATATTAGCAAGTCGGAATGAAATTCAACCTAACAAAGACAAAAAAATACATAAGTAAAAAGTATGTTGCAATTTATCCAGAAAATTACTCAATTAAAGTAAATGTAACGCATTACTACCCACCTCTGCATGCAAGTTGATATTTACCTAAATAGATCATCATAGGAGTGTTTTACAAAAAAGGGCACCCAAGTGTGGCTTTTTGCATGCTCATGTTCTACTTGGGGTGAAATTTACCACCATTTAAAACCATCAGTGTCCTTAGAAGACGTCAGTCATCTCTGTCCTTAGATTGGTGTCAGCTGTGTTGTTTACTGAACATATTACTGCCATGATAAGACCGTCCAATTAAGATCTTGTCGTCTGCATAACAAAAAAAGATGTTGAAGATTCCACACGATCCTAATTAAGAGAAGCGGTCGCACATGGAATACCAAATGGCTGAGTCGGCTTTTAGCATTTTAGTGTTGCGTCCGATGGGAGCACATTACCTGGAACCTTGCAAGGTCCGTACAAGTACTTGCTCAAGTATTGGCAATTACAATGTCTGACATTGTCGTCATTTGATTTGCAATGGCATCAGGGGCGTAGCACCAAATTTTGGGCCCCCACTCTAAACCCAAAGTCGCCAGCCCATCCACACACACTTGGTATGTTTACCGTATTTTTCGGAGTATAAGTCGCACTGGAGTATAAGTCGCACCTGCCGAAAATGCATTATAAAGAAGGAAAAAAACATATATAAGTCGCACTGGAGTATAAGTTGCATTTTTGGGGGAAATTTATTTGATAAAACCCAACACCGAGAATAGACATTTGAAAGGCAATTTAAAATAAATAAAGAATAGTGAACAACAGGCTGAATAATTGTACGTTATATGAGGCATAAATAACCAACTGAGAATGTGCCTGGTATGTTAACGTAACATATTATGGTAAGAGTCATTGAAATAACTATAACATATAGAACATGCTATACGTTTACCAAACAATCTGTCACTCCTAATCGCTAAATCCCATGAAATCGTATACGTCTAGTCTCTTACGTGAATGAGCTAAATAATATTATTTGATATTTTACGGTAATGTGTTAATAATTTCACACATAAGTCGCTCCTGAGTATAAGTCGCACCCGCGGCCAAACTATGAAAAAAAATTTGACTTATAGTCTGAAAAATACGGTGCATAGCCTAAAAAACGAATTATTGCAAAAATGTGGTTGAAAACATATTTTTAAAAGAAGTAGGTTTTTGACTCTTTTTTTTTTAAAGATGGGATTGCCAGTTCTAGAACATAAAATAATTAGGTTTTGTTTAAAAACTTTATTTTTTATTTTTTTAGTGCCAACAAATTCAATATATACTGGCCAGAATATGTCATTATTCACTTAGATATGATTATAAATCTGTCAAATGTTCCTTTATTTCAGCGTGTAAATGAAGATTATCGGATTCATGTTGTATTATTAGTGGATAATATAAATCATAATCATTGTTATTATTATAATTATTAGTGCATCTCCTGGGGGTTAAGGTTACCCCAGTTTTTAAAACCTCTGTCTTTAACTGAGGGTCCTTGAATGCACCACGAAGTGAAACTTTGCCGCCAAATATATATTTATTATATTTTTTACCTTTTTCTTTCACCGTCCTTCTTCCAAAATGTTTTTTGCTGAAAGGATTTAGTAGAGAACATTGACGATAAAGTTCGCAACTTTTGGTCGCTGATAAAAAAGCCTTGCCTGTACCGGAAGTAGCAGACGAGTAGCGTGACGTCACAGGTTGTGGAGCTCCTCACATCTGCACATTGTTTACAATCATGGCCACCAGCAGCGAGAGCGATTCGGACCGAGAAAGCGACGATTTCCCCATTAATTTGAGCGAGGATGAAAGATTTGTGGATGAGGAAAGTGAGAGTGAAGGACTAGAGGGCAGTGGGAGCGATTCAGATAGGGAAGATGCTGTGAGAGGCGGGTGGGACCTGATATTCAGCTGGGAATGACTAAAAAAATAAATAAACACAAGACATATATATACTCTATTAGCCACAACACAACCAGGCTTATATTTAATATGCCACAAATTAATCCCGCATAACAAACACCTCCCCCCTCCCGTTTTGTGTGTAAAGCTTTGATGACTTGGATTATTCAAAGCGTGTTCGCAGGTGGAACGAACCATTTAGCATTTTTGGTCGGGGATTTGGATCGAAGTTTTTAATCTTATTATTGAACTTCTACGACTATGTTTTATATTAACATTTATGACATTCGTTTTGTTATTACAATTTTCATATTTGAATGACAGAAAGGAGATATTTAATGGGGAAATAACTACAAAAGTACACTTCATTCATTAACGGTGTTACAAAAAAGATCAGTTAGAATAATACATAATGTTGGATATAAAGAACACACAAATCCTTTATTTATTGAATCAAAGATACTGAAATTCTACGACATAGTGAATTTGCAAACAGCTAAAATTATACACAAAGCAAACTATAACCTGCTACCCAAGAATATACAACAATTCTTCTCAAAAAAAGAGGAGAAATATAATCTTAGGGAGAAATGTAATTTAAAACATTTGTATGCACGTACAACACTTAAGACCTTCAGTATATCAGTATGTGGAATTAAATTATGGAATGGATTAAGCAAAGCAATCAAACAATGTACTAATATGATCCACTTCAAGAAACTCTTCAAACTTAAAGTGTTTACAAAGTACAAAGAAGAAGAACCATGATAAACATTCTGAATTTATTTAACTCATCCATTCTTTCATTCTTTCATTCTTTCACTCACAAAATAATCTTACTTATCTCAACATATGAAATGTAACTTACTTCACCAATTATCATTTATTTACTTATTTTATTGTGATTACTTATGGAGTATATTGTGAATACATTGAGAACAGGAAGTGAACAAAAGTTTTAGCAACTGTTATGTAAAAGAAAAGGGGTAGGATTAAATAAGCTCTGCTTCTTCCTACTCCTTTTCGAACATGTTGAAAAGAGAAACTGGAGATTGTGATGTATCATGTTGTATACTTCATGTTCGAAATAAACTCAAACTCAAACTCAAACTCAATCTTACCAAAAACCCAGGGGCCCCCCTGTGCTTACCCCTCCACTTTGTAGCCCCGTTAACGACACGGTTCTATTGTGTATTTTACAGTTCTCTGGGGATTATAATTAAAGGGACAGTCTTACGTATAAATGCGTGCTGGGGATCATCTTGTTGAAGTTATTGGAGCTTTACCTCGATCGCCAATGAGGTCAAAATACTACATTATTGACTCAAATGCACATATTTTATTTTGTTCGGAGTCTAAATGTAATACATTCAATTGAAATAATTTAGGTGGATTACAGTTTTTATGTTAACTCTGCTTAATCGTTTTACTCTTGCATATGCATATTCAGTACCTCTAGGAATTTACAATATCGTGCTCACACCAAATTGAACCAATTTGTGAATTATGCGAAGTATGACTTAATTTAACACCTAATATAGTTACATGCAGAATATGTTTTAAAGGGGTCATATTATGATTCTCCTTTTCTACATTTAAAACACCTGTAATAGTAATTGCTATGAATTGGAATTTTGGTTTTGTTGTCAACTTCCTGTGTTTAGAACCACTTCCTCTGCTGGTGCTTTTGTTTTATCAGAATTTCGAACCAGCTTTACTTCTGTTCCATGTCCTGCCAGCACACCTGATTCCCATTAATTAGTTCTATTTTGTTCCACCCGGGTCCTTCCTTCAGGGCTGGATCAATGTACTTTGTGGACTGTTGCTCGGTGTGCTGTTTTTGTTTGTTCCTTGTGACAATTAAAGTAGTTTTACCAGAATTCCGCCTGCCATTCACTGCATGCTTGGGGTCACACTACAAGCAACGCTTGCCAAAACCGTGACACGTTCTACTCCTTTTGGAACATGTTGTAAAGAGAAATAAACCTCTGCAATTACAAACCCCGTTTCCATATGAGTTGGGAAATTGTGTTAGATGTAAATATAAACGGAATACAATGATTTGCAAATTATTTTCAACCCATATTCAGTTGAATATGCTACAAAGACAACATATTTGATGTTCAAACTGATAAACTTTTTTTTTTTGCAAATAATCATTAACTTTAGAATTTGATGCCAGCAACACGTGACAAATAAGTTGGGAAAGGTGGCAATAAATACTGATAAAGTTGAGGAATGCTCATCAAACACTTATTTGGAACATCCCACAGGTGAACAGGCAAATTGGGAACAGGTGCGTGCCATGATTGGGTATAAAAGTAGATTCCATGAAATGCTCAGTCATTCACAAACAAGGATGGGGCGAGGGTCACCACTTTGTCAACAAATGCCTGAGCAAAATGTTGAACAGTTTAAAAAAAAAAATTTCTCAACCAGCTATTGCAAGGAATTTAGGGATTTCACCATCTACGGTCCGTAATATAATCAAAGGGTTCAGAGAATCTGGAGAAATCACTGCACGTAAGCAGCTAAGCCCGTGACCTTCGATCCCTCAGGCTGTACTGCATCAACAAGCGACATCAGTGTGTAAAGGATATCACCACATGGGCTCAGGAACACTTCAGAAACCCACTGTCAGTAACTACAGTTGGTCGCTACATCTGTAAGTGCAAGTTAAAACTCTTCTATGCAAGGCGAAAACCGTTTATCAACAACACCCAGAAACGCCGTCGGCTTCGCTGGGCCTGAGCTCATCTAAGATGGACTGATACAAAGTGGAAAAGTGTTCTGTGGTCTGACGAGTCCACATTTCAAATTGTTTTTGGAAACAGTGGACGTCGTGTCCTCCGGACCAAAGAGGAAAAGAACCGTCCGGATTGTTATAAGCGCAAAGTTGAAAAGCCAGCATCTGTGATGGTATGGGGCTGTATTAGTGCACAAGACATGGGAAACTTACACATCTGTGAAGGCGCCATTAATGCTGAAAGGTGTCAAGACTTGGACTTTGGCTTGGTTTGTTCTCCCGTGGTGCAAATGAACTGGACTGGTCAAGGCTTGAAGGTGGGTACATGATTTATTTAAACTATCAAAAAAGGAATAAACGAAAAGCGCGCACAGGGGCGGAGGTACAAAACTAGACTTTAAACACAAAACTTGCACATTGGCAGAAACTATGAACAATTAAACAAAACACTAACTGTGGCTTAACAAACAAAAACTTACTTGGCATGGAACCGGCATGAAAAAAAGAGTAGCAAGGGTCATCAGGGTGTGGAGAGAGTGCAGGAGCATAAATGCGGGGATGTCGTCAGGACGAACAACAGAAAATGAATGAACTTAAATACTATGGACATGATTAGTGAAAGCAGGTGCGTGACTCAAAACGTGAAACAGGTGCGTGACGTGACAGGTGAAAACTAATGGTTGCTATGGTGACAAGAGTGCACAATGAGTCCAAACGTGGAACAGGTGCGTGACGTGACAGGTGAAACTAATGGTTGCTATGGTGACAAAACAAAACAAAAGTGCACAAAAAGTCCAAAATTTAAACCGAACATTACTAAAACAAAACATGATCACACAGACATGACAGAATCCCCCCCTTACGGACAGATCCCAGATGTCCAAAAACAGAAAATATCAACAAGAGTCATGGGAGGGCGGGAGGGGGACATGGCGGTGGGTCGCCAGGCCACGTGTCCCCGTATCCACCTAATATAGTTACATGCAGAATATGTTTTAAAGGGGTCATATTATGATTCTCCTTTTCTACATTTAAAACACCTGTAATAGTAATTGCTATGAATTGGAATTTTGGTTTTGTTGTCAACTTCCTGTGTTTAGAACCACTTCCTCTGCTGGTGCTTTTGTTTTATCAGAATTTCGAACCAGCTTTACTTCTGTTCCATGTCCTGCCAGCACACCTGATTCCCATTAATTAGTTCTATTTTGTTCCACCCGGGTCCTTCCTTCAGGGCTGGATCAATGTACTTTGTGGACTGTTGCTCGGTGTGCTGTTTTTGTTTGTTCCTTGTGACAATTAAAGTAGTTTTACCAGAATTCCGCCTGCCATTCACTGCATGCTTGGGGTCACACTACAAGCAACGCTTGCCAAAACCGTGACACGTTCTACTCCTTTTGGAACATGTTGTAAAGAGAAATAAACCTCTGCAATTACAAACCCCGTTTCCATATGAGTTGGGAAATTGTGTTAGATGTAAATATAAACGGAATACAATGATTTGCAAATTATTTTCAACCCATATTCAGTTGAATATGCTACAAAGACAACATATTTGATGTTCAAACTGATAAACTTTTTTTTTTTGCAAATAATCATTAACTTTAGAATTTGATGCCAGCAACACGTGACAAATAAGTTGGGAAAGGTGGCAATAAATACTGATAAAGTTGAGGAATGCTCATCAAACACTTATTTGGAACATCCCACAGGTGAACAGGCAAATTGGGAACAGGTGCGTGCCATGATTGGGTATAAAAGTAGATTCCATGAAATGCTCAGTCATTCACAAACAAGGATGGGGCGAGGGTCACCACTTTGTCAACAAATGCCTGAGCAAAATGTTGAACAGTTTAAAAAAAAAAATTTCTCAACCAGCTATTGCAAGGAATTTAGGGATTTCACCATCTACGGTCCGTAATATAATCAAAGGGTTCAGAGAATCTGGAGAAATCACTGCACGTAAGCAGCTAAGCCCGTGACCTTCGATCCCTCAGGCTGTACTGCATCAACAAGCGACATCAGTGTGTAAAGGATATCACCACATGGGCTCAGGAACACTTCAGAAACCCACTGTCAGTAACTACAGTTGGTCGCTACATCTGTAAGTGCAAGTTAAAACTCTTCTATGCAAGGCGAAAACCGTTTATCAACAACACCCAGAAACGCCGTCGGCTTCGCTGGGCCTGAGCTCATCTAAGATGGACTGATACAAAGTGGAAAAGTGTTCTGTGGTCTGACGAGTCCACATTTCAAATTGTTTTTGGAAACAGTGGACGTCGTGTCCTCCGGACCAAAGAGGAAAAGAACCGTCCGGATTGTTATAAGCGCAAAGTTGAAAAGCCAGCATCTGTGATGGTATGGGGCTGTATTAGTGCACAAGACATGGGAAACTTACACATCTGTGAAGGCGCCATTAATGCTGAAAGGTGTCAAGACTTGGACTTTGGCTTGGTTTGTTCTCCCGTGGTGCAAATGAACTGGACTGGTCAAGGCTTGAAGGTGGGTACATGATTTATTTAAACTATCAAAAAAGGAATAAACGAAAAGCGCGCACAGGGGCGGAGGTACAAAACTAGACTTTAAACACAAAACTTGCACATTGGCAGAAACTATGAACAATTAAACAAAACACTAACTGTGGCTTAACAAACAAAAACTTACTTGGCATGGAACCGGCATGAAAAAAAGAGTAGCAAGGGTCATCAGGGTGTGGAGAGAGTGCAGGAGCATAAATGCGGGGATGTCGTCAGGACGAACAACAGAAAATGAATGAACTTAAATACTATGGACATGATTAGTGAAAGCAGGTGCGTGACTCAAAACGTGAAACAGGTGCGTGACGTGACAGGTGAAAACTAATGGTTGCTATGGTGACAAGAGTGCACAATGAGTCCAAACGTGGAACAGGTGCGTGACGTGACAGGTGAAACTAATGGTTGCTATGGTGACAAAACAAAACAAAAGTGCACAAAAAGTCCAAAATTTAAACCGAACATTACTAAAACAAAACATGATCACACAGACATGACAGAATCCCCCCCTTACGGACAGATCCCAGATGTCCAAAAACAGAAAATATCAACAAGAGTCATGGGAGGGCGGGAGGGGGACATGGCGGTGGGTCGCCAGGCCACGTGTCCCCGTATCCACCGGGGCAGAGTTAGGTGGCGGCGGCGAGTGGAACGCCGCTGCAGCAGGCGAGGCGGGCGCCCAGGGAATGGCCACATTCGTGGCCGACTGGGAGGTGGGCGCACTTGGCGTGGCGGGCGACCAGGTAGCGGCCATATCCGTGGCCGACGAGGAGGCAGGCGCGTCGTCATCGTGGCAGGCGTGGCTTGGCGTGGTGAGTCAGGCGGCGAAGCTCGGCGCGTCAGGCGGTGAAGCTCGGCGTGGCGCGTCAGGCGGCGAAGCTCGGCGTGGCGCGTCAGGCGGCGAAGCTCGGCGTGGGTCTTGGTATAGGTCTTGGTCTTGGCATGGCAGGTCTTGGTCTTGGCATGGCGGGTCTTGGTCTTGGCATGGCGGGTCTTGGTCTTGGCATGGCGGGTCTTGGTCTTGGTCTAGGTCTTGGCATGGCGGGTCTTGGTCTTGGCATGGCGGGTCTTGGTCTTGGCATGGCGGGACTTGGTCTAGGTCTTGGCATGGCGGGTCTTGGTCTTGGTCTTGGCATGGCGGGTCTTGGTCTTGGTCTTGGCATGGCGGGTCTTGGTCTTGGCATGGCGGGTCTTGGTCTTGGTCTTGGCATGGCGGGTCTTGGCGTCGTGAAGCTGCGACTGGCGGCACTTGGCGTCGTGAAGCTGCGACTGGCGGCACTTGGCGTCGTGAAGCTGCGACTGGCGGCACTTGGCGTCGTGAAGCTGCGACTGGCGGCACTTGGCGTCGTGAAGCTGCGACTGGCGGCACTTGGCGTCGTGAAGCTACGACTGGCGGCACTTGGCGTCGTGGAGCTGCGACTGGCGGCACTTGGCGTCGTGGAGCTGCGACTGGCGGCACTTGGCGTCGTGGAGCTGCGACTGGCGGCACTTGGCGTCGTGGAGCTGCGACTGGCGGCACTTGGCGTCGTGGAGCTGCGACTGGCGGCACTTGGCGTCGTGGAGCTGCGACTGGCGGCACTTGGCGTCGTGGAGCTGCGACTGGCGGCACTTGGCGTCGTGGAGCTGCGACTGGCGGCACTTGGCGTCGTGAAGCTACGACTGGCGGCACTTGGCGTCGTGGAGCTTCGACTGGCGGCACTTGGCGTCGTGGAGCTGCGACTGGCGGCACTTGGCGTCGTGAAGCTGCGACTGGCGGCACTTGGCGTCGTGGAGCTGCGACTGGCGGCACTTGGCGTCGTGGAGCTGCGACTGGCGGCACTTGGCGTCGTGGAGCTGCGACTGGCGGCACTTGGCGTCGTGGAGCTGCGACTGGCGGCACTTGGCGTCGTGGAGCTGCGACTGGCGGCACTTGGCGTCGTGGAGCTGCGACTGGCGGCACTTGGCGTCGTGGAGCTGCGACTGGCGGCACTTGGCGTGGAGGGTCTTGGCGTGGAGGGTCTTGGTCTTGGGCTTGGCGTGGAGGGTCTTGGTCTTGGACTTGTTGAGCTGGTACCGGAGCTTGGCGTCGTGGAGCTGGTACCGGAGCTTGGCGTCGTGGAGCTGGTACCGGAGCTTGGCGTCGTGGAGCTGGTACCGGAGCTTGGCGTCGTGGAGCTACTGGTGCAGGTGGAGGTGGTCTAGCTGGGGGTTGCGGCTTGGCATGGCGAAACTGAGTCACCCCACCTGTACAGTTCCCAGCCCTAGCCCCCCCCTCAAGGAGCGGATACCAGACGCGCTCCCCGCGGTCTGGAACCGTTTTTAGGGGTGGGTGGAGGGAGGTCAGGAGGGGGGCAGAATCCTCCCCCACGAAAAAATATTTATTTTTCCCCCACCTGGTGTTGTGTGGGCGGAAAAAAAGAAACATTTTGTGACGGGGGCGGGGCTTGAGTCTTGGGGGGCAAGGACTGTCCCAGTGAGCGGGTCTGTGAAAAAATGTTCTGAAAGTGTCTGATTCTGGCAAAAAAGTCCTTTGGTGGTGGCTGATAGACAAAGTTAACAGAATTTAAAAAAAAATCTTGGTCTCTGACGTCATCACCAGTGGGTGGGGTGACGTCATGACAAGGCGGCGGCGTGATGTCATCTGCGGGAAAACTTTTTTGCTGACGACATCCGTCAAGACTTGGACTTTGGCTTGGTTTGTTCTCCCGTGGTGCAAATGAACTGGACTGGTCAAGGCTTGAAGGTGGGTACATGATTTATTTAAACTATCAAAAAAGGAATAAACGAAAAGCGCGCACAGGGGCGGAGGTACAAAACTAGACTTTAAACACAAAACTTGCACATTGGCAGAAACTATGAACAATTAAACAAAACACTAACTGTGGCTTAACAAACAAAAACTTACTTGGCATGGAACCGGCATGAAAAAAAGAGTAGCAAGGGTCATCAGGGTGTGGAGAGAGTGCAGGAGCATAAATGCGGGGATGTCGTCAGGACGAACAACAGAAAATGAATGAACTTAAATACTATGGACATGATTAGTGAAAGCAGGTGCGTGACTCAAAACGTGAAACAGGTGCGTGACGTGACAGGTGAAAACTAATGGTTGCTATGGTGACAAGAGTGCACAATGAGTCCAAATGTGGAACAGGTGCATGACGTGACAGGTGAAACTAATGGTTGCTATGGTGACAAAACAAAACAAAAGTGCACAAAAAGTCCAAAATTTAAACCGAACATTACTAAAACAAAACATGATCACACAGACATGACAAAAGGTACATACAGGTTTTGGAGCAACATATGTTGCCATCCAAGCAACGTTACCATGGACGCCCCTGCTTATTTCAGCAAGACAATGCCAAGCCACGTGTTACATCAACGTGGCTTCATAGTAAAAGAGTGCGGGTACTAGACTGGCCTGCCTGTAGTCCAGACATGTCTCCCATTGAAAATGTGTGGCGCATTATGAAGCCTAAAATACCACAACGGAGACCCCCGGACTGTTGAACAATAGGAAAGAATTCCACCTGAGAATCTTAAAAAATGTGTCTCCTCAGTTCCCAAACGTTTACTGAGTGTTGTTAAAGGAAAGGCCATGTAACACAGTGGTGAACATGCCCTTTCCCAACTACTTTGGCATGTGTCGCAGCCATGAAATTCTAAGTTAATAATTATTTGCAAAAAAAAAAGAAAGTTTATGAGTTTGAACATCAAATATCTTGTCTTTGTAGTGCATTCAATTGAATATGGGTTGAAAAGGATTTGCAAATCATTGTATTCCGTTTATATTTACATCTAACACAATTTCCCAACTCATATGAAAACGGGGTTTGTATTATATGATGCATCACATTGTATCTGTATATATTAAACCGTAACTTCTTGTGGTCTACATAACATGTAATGGTGGTTTTTGTTCCAAATGTTGCATAGATTATATTTTACAGACCGTTTTCAAGCCGCTTTTTGACCATCTATTATTTTGTGGGCGGTCTTATTTACGTGCCTCCATTTGACTGCATTTTCTCCCCGTCAGCTATGTTGTAGTTTTTAGCACTTCCATAGCGAGTCTACGGACAGATATAAGTTAACTATACGCTACTTTGTATTAGAAATGGCAGCAGTGGAGGATGCATGTGCATGTATCAGCCAGTCTGCCCCACAGTAAGAGGATAGAGAAAAAGAAGGAACTACAATGGCGGACTCACACACAACTCTTTGAGTAAACTTTATATGGAGAAATGTGTTGACATCACAAATTGGGCAACTTCCGAACGGCTCGTTTGGAGGAAGTATGAAGGAAGGCAAGATTTTTTTATGCCTTAATGGTTTGATTTCAAATTTTCGGGACATATGCAGATCTTAAATACACAAAAACCGATACCAATAGGTAAGAAAAGTTGTTTTTGCATATTAGGCCCACTTTAGAGAAAACAATTAAAATACTCAATGTAATGAAGCCGTAATATTTGAAGGCCAACTTGGCAAGGGACGACTTCTTGGTACAAAATAACGCAAGAATAATACAAATAGCTTTACTAATTTTTTTCAAGTTTGCATAACAATTTATTTTACATTTCCTGACTGAGGATCGAACCAGGTGCTCTGCGACAATAGGTAGCTACCAAGAACTGACAGTAACAAGTAGGTAATTTGTGTTCTTATTCACTCAACAGTGATATGTTTTATGTCAACAACATAACCACCTTAAAGGGGAACATTATCACCAGACCTATGTAAGCGTCAATATATACCTTGATGTTGCAGAAAAAAGACCATATATTTTTTTAACCGATTTCCGAACTCTAAATGGGTGAATTTTGGCGAATTAAACGCCTTTCTAATATTCGCTCTCGGAGCGATGACGTCACAACGTGACGTAACATCGGGAAGCAATCCGCCATTTTCTAAAAACACCGAGTCAAATCAGCTATGTTATTTTCCGTTTTTTCAAATGTTTTCTGTACCTTGGAGACATCATGCCTCGTCGGTGTGTTGTCAGAGGGTGTAACAACACGAACAGGGACGGATTCAAGTTGCACCAGTGGCCCAAAAATGCGAAAGTGGCAAGAAATTGGAAGTTTGTTCCGCACACTTTACCGACGAAAGCTATGCTACGACAGAGATGGCAAGAATGTGTGGATATCCTGCGACACTCAAAGCAGATGCATTTCCAACGATAAAGTCAAAGAAATCTGCCGCCAGACCCCCATTGAATCTGCCGGAGTGTGTGAGCAATTCAGGGACAAAGGACCTCGGTAGCACGGCAAGCAATGGCGGCAGTTTGTTCCCGCAGACGAGCGAACTAAACCCCCTATCGACCCTAGCTTCCCTGGCCTGCTGACATCAACTCCAGAACTGGACAGATCAGCTTTCAGGAAAAGAGCACGGATGAGGGTATGTCTACAGAATATATTAATTGATGAAAATTGGGCTGTCTGCACTCTCAAAGTGCATGTTGTTGCCAAATGTATTTCATATGCTGTAAACCTAGTTCATAGTTGTTAGTTTCCTTTAATGCCAAACAAACACATACCAATCGTTGGTTAGGAGGCGATCGCCAAATTCGTCCTCACTTTCTCCCGTGTCGCTGGCTGTCGTGTCGTTTTCGTCGGTTTTGCTTGCATACGGTTCAAACCGATATGGCTCAATAGCTTCAGTTTCTTCTTCAATTTCGTTTTCTCTACCTGCCTCCACACTACAACCATCCGTTTCAATACATTCGTAATCTGTTGAATCGCTTAAGCCGCTGAAATCCGAGTCTGAATCCAAGCTAATGTCGCTATAGCTTGCTGTTCTTTGCGCCATGTTTGTTTGTGTTGGCATCACTATGTGACGTCACAGGAAAATGGACGGGTGTTTATAACGATGGTTAAAATCAGGCACTTTGAAGCTTTTTTTTTAGGGATATTGCGTGATGGGTAAAATTTTGAAAAAAACTTCGAAAAATATAATAAGCCACTGGGAACTGATTTTTAATGGTTTTAACCATTCTGAAATTGTGATAATGTTCCCCTTTAAAGTGGAGCACAAGGCTCCTCTCGTTTAGACTTTTTTCTTTGTTTTACATGCTTGTGATTCATATTGATATTTGGGGTCCAACTCTCCGTCCACAAAGTTGCTGTGGCTTTTTTCGCACCTCTTTTTACACAGTTTTGGTATATTTTGTGCGGTGAACTACAGCTACAACCGTAGTGACCTTCTAAAAGTGGGAGTTTGCTTTGGAGGCAGTTCATCCACCACAATAAGATCCTGGAGGACATAGCGAGGACGAAAGAAAGGCATCACCAAGTCCAAACTGGATTACCAGAGAAGGTTAGAGGATCACCTGGACCATAACCACAGCAGACAGGTGTGGCAGGGAGTCCAGCAGCTTATCAACTACAGGACCAACCCTGAACCACACTAGACTTAGACTTAGACTTCCTTTTTATTCAGTCATTCAAATTTGAACTTTACAGCACATATAACTAGCAGAGGAGCTTAACCTCATCTTTACCCGTTTTGGCGTGGCATCCCTGGAGGCAACCACCCCAGACCTCATAGCCCACAGAAACACAATCCTCACTGTTGAAGAACATGATGTTAGGTGTACACTGAGGGTTGTGAACCTGAGGAATGCCGCTGAAACAGACGGCATCCCAGGACGAGTGTTCAGGGACTGTGGGTATCAGCTGGCTGGAATCTTCACCAAGATCTTCAACCAGTCCCTAACGGTCCAAAATCCTCCACTATAGTTCCTTTGCCAAAGAAACCCCATATTTCTAATTTAAATGACTACCGGCTAGTAGCACTCACAGCAGTGGTTATGAAGTGCTTTGAGTCACATTATATATTTTTTGCCTCCTGGTTTTGATTCTCACCAGTTTCCGTAAAGGATCCGCAGAGGATGCCATGGCCACAGCTCTTTATGCCGCTTTAGGTCCTTTAATGCAGTCTTGTTCAACCTTTTCTGAGCCAAGGCACATTTTTTTTCATTGAAAAAAATCCTGAGGCACACCACAAGCAGAAAACATACAAAAATGAAACTTAGCAGCCGATATTGACAATAAAAAGTTGTTTTCGCAATTGTTGGATAAGAATTCAAACCATAACCAACCATGCATCACTTTAGGTCTTGTCTCAAAGTAGGTGTGTTGTCACGACCTGTCACATCACGCCGTGACTTATTTTAAAGTTTTTGCTGTTTTCCTGTGTGTAGTGTTTTAGTTTTTGTCTTGCGCTCCTATTTTTGGTGGCTTTTCCTGTTTTGTTGGTATTTTCCTGTAGCAGTTTCATGTCTTCCTTGAACGCTACTCCCCCGCACCTGCTTTGTTTTCGCAATAAAGACTATTAAAGTTGTGTGGGCGCTATCCTTCTTTGTGGGGACATTGTTGATTGTCATGTACGGATGTACTTTGTAGACGGCGTCTGTGCCACACGCTGTAAGTCTTTGCTGTCGTCCAGCATTCTGTTTTTGTTTACTTTGCAGCCAGTTCAGTTTTAATTTCATTTTGCATAACCATCCCTAAGCTTAAATGGCTTTTCTTAGCGGCACTCCCCTTTTGTTTATTTTTGGTTTAATCGTTAGATACCTTTTTACCTGCACACTGCCTCCCGCTGTTGTCTGCATATTGTGATCATGACAAACATCTACAAAGCAATTAGCGACCTGCTGCCACCAACTGATATGGAAGAGTATTACACGGTTACGTTGCCGAGCTCTAGACAGTGCAGACACTCAACAAAGGCACATTTGCGGATTATAATTACTAGTTTGCAAAAAATATTTTTAACCCAGTTAGGTGAAATTACATAATCTCCCACGGCACACCAGACTGAATCTCAGGGCACAGTGGTTGAAAAACACTGCTTTAATGTATGCAGCAAACTGTTGGAGATCTTTTTTCAGTTTGTTGTGGCCAGTGCCCTGTACTTTGCAGTGGTTTGTTGGGGCAGCAGCACCAGCAAAAGGGACTTAAACCGGATTGACAAACTGATCCAGAAAGCCGGCCAAACTATTGGCACGCAGTTGGAGGCATTTGTGTCAGTGAGGGACAGGAGGACACTGGATAAACTGCTCGCCATCATGGACAATCCTGCCCACCCACTCCACCAGACAATTGAGGGACAGCAGAGCTCATACTCCAATTGGCTCCTTCAGCTTTGTTCCCACAGTGTTCGATTCAAGAACTCCTTCATTCCGCTCTCCATCAAGCTGTATAATCACTCGCCATACCTTCTATATTAGCTACCTCTCTTTGTTTAAAATGTATATTTTATGCTGGATCTACTCTCTATTTTATTTTTATTTTATCTTTTTTTTATTATTATCCTTTCCATCCTTTGTAACTGTGCTTCTGTGTGGAACAATTACCTTTGTGGATCAATAAAGTTTGTCTTAGTCTAAGTCTAAGAGTTACGTCTGGATACTCTTTGTAGACTATAGCTCGGCATTTAACACCATCCTCCCCTGCAAACTGGTGGACAAACCCCGGGACGTGGGGCTACCACACACCACCTGCATATGGATAAGCAGCTTCGTCCAGGGTCGCAGAGGGTTAGAGTGGGCCGACATACATCTACTGTCCTGAGCCTTAGCACAGTCTCCCCGAAGGGCTGTGTGCTGAGCCCTCAGCTTTATAGCCTCTATACCAGGGGTCGGCGACCTTTACCACTCAAAGAGCCATTTTGACCAGTTTCACTAATTAAAGAAGACAATGGGAGCCACAAAAATCTTTTGAAAATTAAAATGAAATAACACTGCATACAAAGTTTTTTTTCTTGCTTTGTGCTATGGGTCTCAGACACACGGCCCACACCTTAATATGAAAATTGAATGTGAGTGTAGCCCGTTTTATATGAACGGCGCTTGACAGCGTCATACTTATCAACCTTCCCGATTTTTCCGGCAGACTACAAATTTCAGGGCAATTATTCTCTCGAACGTGCCGTGAAAGTACAGCATATAGCGCCCACTACAACCAGTGTGCCAGCCCAGCCACACGTTGTATGGGGCTTCTGCTTGCTCACGTAAGTGACAGCAAGGCATACTTGGTCAACAACCACACAGGTTACACTGACGGTGGCGGTATAAAAAACTTTAACACTCTTACTAATAATGCGCCACACTGTGAACCCACATCAAACAAGAATGACAAACACATTTCGGGAGAACATCTGCACCAACATAACACAACATAAACACAACAGAACAAATACCCATCCCATGCAGCTCTAACTCTTCCGGGCTAGATTATACACCCCCCGCTACCAAACCCCGCCCACCTCAACCGACGCACGGGTGGAGGGGGGGGGAGTGTATAATGTAGCCCGGAAGAGAGACAAACACATTTCTCCCGAAATGTGTTTGTCCTTCTTGTTTGGTTTTGGTTCAAAGTGTGGCGCATTATTAGTAAGAGTCTTAAAGTTGTTTTATATGGCCACCGTCAGTGTAATCTGTGTGGCTGTTGAGCAAGTATGCCTTGCTGTGACTTGCGTGTGCAAGTAGAAGATACATATATCAAAAGGCTGGGCTGGCACGCTGTTTGTACAGATTGTAGAGGGCGCAAAATGCTGCACCATCATGGCACGCCCTTATTATTATTGTTAGGGTGAAAATCGGAGAATATTAATGCCGGGAGTTTTCTGCGAGAGGCACCGAAATCCGGAAATCTCCCCGGAAAATCGGGAGGGTCGGCAAGTATGCAGCTGAGCCGCATCAGAGTGATCAAAAAGCCGCATGCGGCTCCGGAGCCGCGGGTTGCCGACCCCTGCTCTATACCCATGGCTGTACCCTCTCTCAACACAGCAATACCATGGTGAAGTTTGTGGGTGACACCCACCTCTATGGCCCAGGTCGAGCAGCTATGGGCTTGGTGTAAGGAAAATAGCCTGGTCCCAAACACAGCAAAGACAAAGGAGCTGGTTATTTATTACAGGAGGAACAAAACAGACATTTTGCCACGAGACATCAAAGGGGACTGTGTAGAGGGTAGGAGACCTTCGATACTTGGGTGTCTACCTGACCTGGAACATCAACACTGCAAATCCGCAGAGGACGTCCCAACAGAGACTCTACTTCCTCCGGCAGCTGAGGAAAAGACTGCCGTTGTCCTTCTACCGGTGTATAGTAGAAAACATTTTAACATACTGCATAGGTGTTTGGTTGACTGCACTCCAGAGGGTCATAAAGATGGCCCGGAAAACCATCGGCTGCCCTCTCTTCGCATTGGAAGAGCTACTCAGTTCCCGCTGCCTCAAGAGAGCCAGATGCATCCTAAAGGACACGACACACCACACTCCCTGTTTCAGCTGATGCCATCAGGAAGGCGCTACAGTTCGATGAAAGCAAGGACTAACAGATGAAAAAACAGCTCTACTCAATAATTCAAAACTGCTCTCACACACAAATGTGAATTAAATGACGGATGACTGCATTGGAGGTTTTTTTTTAGCCCGTTTGAATTTATTCTAGTTATTTTTATGTCTGGATTTTAGCTATGTTTTAAATCTATTCTTGAATGTATGTTTTTAATCAGAATCAGAATCAGAAATACTTTATTAGGGAGACAGAACAGGATCGCTGACGGGTCTGCCAACTTCCGGCGCCCCTTACAAAGAAGGTGAGAAACAGGTAAATGCGAGAGGGAGGGAAAAAAAATCAGTCTAAGCCTGGACCCCTGGAGAGGGGGTCCAGAATGAGGCCAAGGAAAAAGAAAAAACTCAAAGCCATAGCACACATAAACGTGGGTAAAGGGAAACATCAAACATCAAAGAACACAAAGGACATTAAAGACAATAAAACAGCATGGCTGATGCAACCAGCCATTTCTACATACAGCTACAAAAAAAATAAATTATAATTTAAAAATATATACACTGTGGTGTATATACTCTATGGCAGGGGTCGGCAACCCGCGGATCCGGAGCCGCATGCGGCTCTTCGATCACTCTGATGCGGCTCAGCAGCTTACTTGTTGATCTCCCCAATTTTCCCGTGAGACTTCCGGATTTCAGTGCCTCTCGCAGAAAACTCCCCGGATTAATATTCACCGATTTTCACCCTTACGGCTATAATAAGGGCGTGCCATGATGGTACAACATCCGGCGCTCTCTACAATCTGTATTGACAGCGTGCCAGCCCAACACTTGTTATTCAATGTACATCTTCTGCTTGCACACTTACGTGACAGCAAGGCATACTTGGTCAACAGCCACACAGGTTACACTGACGGTGGTCATATAAAACAACTTTAATACTCTTACTAATAATGCGCCACACTTTGAACCAAAACCAAACAAGAATGACAAACACATTTCGGGAAAACATCTGCACCTTAACACAACATAAACACAACAGAACAAACACCCAGAATCCCTGACTCTTCCGGGCTACATTATACACCCCTGCTACCACCAAACCCCGCCCCCACCCCAACCCTGCTCCCTCACACATCAACCCCCCCGCCCCCCCTCTCTCTGTGCGTCGGTTGAGGTGGGCGGGGTTTGGCAGCGGGGGGGGGGGGGGGGGGGGGGGGGGGGGTGTATAATGTATCCCGGAAGAGTTAGGGCTGCATGGGATTCTGGGTATTTGTCCTGTTGTGTTTATGTTGTGTTACGGTGCAGATGTTCTCCCGAAATTTGTTTGTCATTCTTGTTTGGTGTGGGTTCACAGTGTGGCGCATTATTAGTAAGAGTGTTTTTTTAATACCGCCACCGTCAGTGTGACCTGTGTGGTTGTTGACCAAGTATGCCTTGCTGTCACCTATGTGAGCAAGCGGAAGCCCCATACAACGTGTGGCTGATCAGGCACGCTGGCTGTAGTGGGTGCTAAATGCTGTACCATCACGGCACGCATGACGCTGAGCCAAACATTTAGAACCCGCGTGCCGCACCAGATTTCAAATTCCACACAAAGGTGTGGGCAGCATGTCTTAAACCCCTAGTTTATACATAGCACAAAGCAAAAAAAAACCTTTGTATGCAGTGTTATTTCATTTCAAATTTCAAAAAATGTTTGCGGCTCCCATGGTTTTCTATAATTTGTGAAACTGGTCAAAATGGCTCTTTGACAGGTAAAGGTTGCCGACCCCTGCTCTATGGTGTTCCGCGCCATCGTCTGCTGGGGCATGCCCAGAGACAGGACCAGACCCAACAAAGCAACCTAGAGAGCCGCCTGCACTCTCGGCCGCCCACTAACTCTCAGCCAGTGTCCAGTCTGCATGGAAGAGCTAGGATGCGTCCAAGGAGACCGAGGTGTCCGATACCTGCTCATTCAGCCAAGACACTGTGAAGCCCGTCCGTCACGGCGCTCAACACTTATGCACTGTTTGACACTTTGAATCTCGTTGTACATGTCGCAATGACAATAAAACATCCATCAATCATCCACCTGCATCCAACTGCCCGTTAGCAAATCTGACCGCTGATTGGTCAGCTGCTGAACGCTGTCAATCATTGACCACATTGGCAAGAAACGGAAGGTCTCCAGGGACTAGCGTTAATAATAGCTGTTTTTCGCTTGGAGCTATTGTTTGACTTGCCTGTATTAAAAAGTGTCCATCATTTTTTGGACGGCAAAAATGTCTCTTTTACTAAATACATCCCGGAAAAATAGCAAAGTCCCTGAAGACAACAGTTTAATTCTGCATGGACAATTAAAAACAATGTTTAAACCTGTACGAGCTGTGTTATATTTTGCAACTTTAGACAAGTTTTCTTTAGTGGAAGCGAAGACTAAATGTGCTGATAAAAAGTGCAATAAATCCTGGAACCAGGTGAGGAGAAGAAAGAACATTTTTTAAATCTTGTCGCTGTGCTTATCACCTCCACAAGGAGGTCATCTCATTCCGTTGTGATTGCGACCACATACAGAGTCCACCCCGTGACCCAGTCAGGAGGGTTGTGTTGAACAAAAGGTCCTCACACAGTGAGGGCAGAGGCTACATTGTAAAGAACAAACCAGCTGGGTATCAAAGGAGACATATTCCGGTTTGGAACTGACACTCAAAACTGAGCCACAACTGCTGTTCTTCTGTGACTTCTTGGCGGGTTGCCAATCATCCCTTGGAAAAACGAAATTGTCTCACATTCAAAACCAAAAATACACATCCCATATTCGGCTGTAAAGGAGATATGCAGCCTCGCAGTGTTTTTCCATGTTTCTACATAATTTGCACTTAAGTTAAGCAGTAGAGAAGATTTTGAGACACAAATACATTTTTATTCTGTTAAATTTAGAATTAAATAATTTTATGTAAAAAATGTATTTATTTTATTCTACAAACGCCATTTCCATATGACTTGGGAAATTGTGTTAGATGTAAAAATAAACGGAATACAATGATTTGCAAATCCTTTTCAACCCATATTCAATTGAATGCACTACAAAGACAAGAAATTTGATGTTCAAACTCATAAACACTTTTTTTTTGCAAATAATAATTAACTTAGAATTTCATGGCTATAACACGTGCCAAAGTAGTTGGGAAAGGGCATGTTCACCACTGTGTTACATGGCCTTTCCTTTTAACAACACTCAGTAAACGTTTGGGAACTGAGGAGACACATTTTTGAAGCTTCTCAGGTGGAATTCTTTCCCATTCTTGCTTGATGTACAGCTTAAGTTGTTCAACAGTCCGGAGGTCTCCATTGTGGTATTTTAGGCTTCATAATGCGCCACACATTTTCAATGGGAGACATGTCCGGACTACAGGCAGGCCAGTCTAGTACCCGCACTCTTTTACTATGAAGCCACGTTGATGTAACACGTGGCTTGGCATTGTCTTGCTGAAATAAGCAAAGGCGACCATGGTAACGTTGCTTGGATGGCAACATATGTTGCTTCAAAACCTGTATGTACCTTTCAGCATTAATGGCGCCTTCACAGATGTGTAAGTTACCCATGTCTTGGGCACTTATACACCCCCACACCATCACAGATGCTGGCTTTTCAACTTTGCGCCTATAACAATCCGAATGGTTCTTTTCCTCTTTGGTCTGGAGGACACGACGTCCACATTTTCCAAAAACAATTTGAAATGTGGACTCGTCAGACCACAGAACACTTTTCTACTTTGTATCAGTCCATCTTAGATGAGCTCAGGCCCAGCGAAGCCGACGGCGTTTCTGGGTGTTGTTGATAAACGGTTTTCGCCTTGCATAGGAGAGTTTTAACTTGCACTTACAGATGTAGCGACCAACTGTAGTTACTGACAGTGGGTTTCTGAAGTGTTCCTGAGCCCATGTGGTGATATCCTTTACACACTGATGTCGCTTATTAATGCAATACAGCCTGAGGGATCGAAGGTCCGTAATATCATTGCTTACGTGCAGTGATTTCTCCAGATTCTCAGAACCTTTTGATGATATTACGGACCGTAGATGGTGAAATCCCTAAATTCCTTGCAATAGCTGGTTGAGAAAGGTTTTTCTTAAACTGTTCAACAATTTGCTCACGCATTTGTTGACAAAGTGGTGACCTTCGCCCCATCCTTGTTTGTGAATGACTGAGCATTTCATGGAATCTACTTTTATACCCAATCTTGGCACCCACCTGTTCCCAATTTGCCTGTTCACCTGTGGGATGTTCCAAATAAGTGTTTGATGAGCATTCCTCAACTTTATCAGTATTTATTGCCACCTTTCCCAACTTCTTTGTCACGTGTTGCTGGCATCAAATTCTAAAGTTAATGATTATTGGCAAAAAAAAAAATGTTTATCAGTTTGAACATCAAATATGTTGTCTTTGTAACATATTCAATTGAATATGGGTTGAAAATGATTTGCAAATCATTGTATTCCGTTTATATTTACATCTAACACAATTTCCCAACTCATATGGAAACTCAGCTCTTTCTTCACCACAACGGATCGATACAGCGTCCGCATTACTGAAGACGCCGCACCGATCTGCCTGTCGATCTCACGATCCACTCTTCCCTCACTCGTGAACAAGTCTCCGAGGTACTTGAACTCCTCCACTTGGGCCAAGATCTCCTCCCCAACCCGGAGATGGCACTCTACCCTTTTCCGGGCGAGAACCATGGACTCGGACTTGGATGTGCTGATTCTTATCCCAGTCACTTCACACTCAGCTGCGAAGCGATCCAGTGAGAGCTGAAGATCCTGGCCAGATGAAGCCATCAGGACCACATCATCTGCAAAAAGCAGAGACCTAATCCTGCAGCCACCAAACCAGATCCCCTCAATGCCTTGACTGCGCCTAGAAATTCTGTCCATAAAAGTTATGAACAGAATCGGTGACAAAGGGCAGCCTTGGCGGAGTCCAACCCTCACTGGAAACGTGTCCGACTTACTGCCGGCACTGCGGACCAAGCTCTGGCACTGAGCATACAGGGAGCGGACTGCCACAATCAGACAGTCCGATACCCCATACTCTCTGAGCACGCCCCACAGAACTTCCCGAGGGACACGGTCGAATGCCTTCTCCAAGTCCACAAAACACATGTAGACTGGTTGGGCAAACTCCCATGCACCCTCAAGGACCCTGCCGAGAGTATAGAGCTGGTCCACAGTTCCACGACCAGGACAAAAACCACACTGTTTCTCCTGAATCCGAGGTTCGACTATCCGGCGTAGCTTCCTCTCCAGTACACCTGAATAGACCTTACCGGGAAGGCTGAGGAGTGTGATCCTACGATAGTTAGAACACACCCTCCGGTTCCCCTTCTTAAAGAGAGGAACCACCACCCTGGTCTGCCAATCTAGAGGCACCGCCCCCGATGTCCACGCGATGCTGCAGAGTCTTGTCAACCAAGACAGCCCCACAGCATCCAGAGCCTTAAGGAACTCTGGGCGGGTCTCATCCACCCCAGGGGCCTTGCCACTGAGGAGCTTTTTAACTACCTCAGCAACCTCAGCCCCAGAAATAGGAGAGCCCACCACAGACTCCCCAGGCACTGCTTCCTCATAGGAAGACGTGTTGGTGGGATTGAGGAGGTCTTTGAAGTATTCCCTCCACCGATCCACAACATCCGCAGTCGAGGTCAGCAGAACACCATCCTCGCCATACACGGTGTTGATAGTGCTCTGCTTCCCTTTCTTGAGGCGGCGGATGGTGGTCCAGAATTGCTTCGAAGCCGTCCGGAAGTCGTTTTCCACGGCTTCCCCGAACTCCTCCCATGTCCGAGTTTTTGCCTCTGCGACCGCTGAAGCCGCACACCGCTTGGCCTGTCGGTACCTGTCCGCTGCCTCAGGAGTCCTATGAGCCAAAAGAACCCGATAGGACTCCTTCTTCAGCTTGACGGCATCCCTCACCGCCGGTGTCCACCAACAGGTTCTAGGATTACCGCCACGACAAGCACCAACTACCTTGCGGCCACAGCTCCAATCAGCCGCCTCGACAATAGAGGCGCGGAACATGGTCCATTCGGACTCAATGTACAGCACCTCCCTCGTGACATGTTCAAAGTTCTTCCGGAGGTGGGAATTGAAACTCTCTCTGACAGGAGACTCTGCCAGACGTTCCCACCAAACCCTCACAATGCGTTTGGGCCTGCCAGGTCTGTCCGGCATCCTCCCCCACCATCGCAGCCAACTCACCACCATGAGGCCGCAAATCCGATGACACAACTAAAAAGTCCATCATGGAACTGCGGCCTAGGGTGTCCTGGTGCCAAGTGCACATATGGACACCCTTATGTTTGAAGATGGTGTCCGTTATGGACAATCTGTGACGGGCACAAAAGTCCAATAACAAAACACCGCTCGGGTTCAGATCCGGGCAGCCATTCTTCCCAATCACGCCTCTCCAGGTTTCACTGTCGCTGCCAACATGAGCATTGAAGTCCCCCAGTAGAACGAGGGAATCACCCGGGGGAGCACTCTCAAGTACTCCCTCGAGTGAATCCAAAAAGGGTGGGTAATCTGAGGTGAGGTTTGGCGCGTAAGCGCAAACCACAGTCAGGACCCTTTCCCCCACCCGAAGGCGGAGGAAAGCTACCCTCTCGTCCACCGGGTTGAACTCCAACGTGCAGGCTCTGAGCCGGGGGAAAACAAGAATTGCCACCCCAGCCCGTCGCCTCTCACTGCCGGCAACGCCAGAGTGGAAGAGAGTCCAGCCCTTCTCGAGAGAACTGGTTCCAGAGCCCTTGCTGTGCCTCGAAGTGAGTCCGACTATATCTAGCCGGAATTTCTCGACCTCGCGCACTAGCTCAGGCTCCTTCCCCCCCAGCGAGGTGACGTTCCACGTCCCAAGAGCTAGCTTCTGTAGCCGAGGATCGGACCGCCAAGTGCCCTGCCTTCGGCTTCCGCCCGGCTCACATCGCACCCGACCTCTATCACCCCTGCTATGGGTGGTGAGCCCATTGGAGGGGGGACCCACGTTGCCTCTTCGGGCTGTGCCCGGCCGGGCCCCATGGGGACAGGCCCGGCCACCAGGCGCTCGCCATCGTGCCCCACCTCCAGGCCTGGCTCCAGAGGGGGGCCCCGGTGACCCGCGTCCAGGCGAGGGAAATCTGGGTCCTTGGTTTTTATTTTTAATGGAGGTCTTCAAGCTGCTCTTTGTCTGATCCCTCACCTAGGACCAGTTTGTCTTGGGAGACCCTACCAGGGGGCATAAATCCCCCGGACAACATAGCTCCTAGGATCATTGGGACACGCAAACTCCTCTACCACGTTAAGGTGGCAGCTCAGAGAGGAGACAAAAAAAAAAAAAAAAAAAAAAAAAAAAAAAAAGTATATTAAAAATATTTAAAGACTAAACTGTGTCTTACAGGTGAGTAAGTGTACTAACAGTAGACAAAAGTATTTGGACACTTAGGACAAACACTAGACAAAAATATTGGGACACTTAGGACTAACACTGGACAAAAGTATTGGGACACTTAGGACTAACACTAGACAAAAGTATTGGGACACTTAGGCCTAACAGACAAAAGTATTGGACATTGGACACTTAGGACTAACAGTAGACAAAAGTATTGGGACACTTAGGACTAACAGTAGACAAACATATTTGGACACTTGGGACTAACACTAGACAAAAATATTGGGACACTTAGGACTAACACTGGACAAAAGTATTGGGACACTTAGGACTAACACTAGACCAAAGTATTGGGACACTTAGGACTAACACGCGACAAAAGAAATGGGACACTTAGGACTAACCCTGGACACAAGTATTGGGACACTTTGGACTAACACTTGACAAAAGTATTGGGACACTTAGGACTAACACTAGTTATTATTATTATTGATTTAAAAACTTCAGCTTCCGCCTCATTAAATTCCAAGTTTTTGCTCTTTTTTTCTCACATTTTGACTGTTGCGTCAGCCACGCTTTGGTTTGTACTTTTTGTTCTTTTTTTATGGTCTTGTTTTGTATTATTTTACTGCTTTGTTTCTTTCTGCCCAGATTCCAGTTTCACCCTGCAGGACGAGCACAAACTGTAGCCAATATGTCTGGGACTATTTAAGCGTGTCCTGACTACCGGATGGCACTCAGCAAATCTCTCGTTTTCCTGGTCGCTTCTCTGTTGAACCCGTTAGTTTAGCGTTTTTTCTTGTCTTGGTTTTTCTCAGTGATATTTTGTTATCTTGTATTATTGCTTGCATGTCTGAGTTAATGTGTTAGCCGTTCCATTTTTTCACTCTGCTCATTTTGAATTTTTCCCCATTTTGCACAGTCGCCTTTTCTCAACTCCTTTTGTGAGAAAGAAACTTGTGAGTACTGTTTGTTCAGTAAAGAACTAATTAACTCAACATTCGTCTGCATCCTTGGATTCTTCTCAGCTGTTTTGCACAGCGCACAACATGTTTTTTAGAAAGATGTTGATTGAAAATAAAAAAGTTTGCAGACGCGTTAGAAAAAATATATATATACCATAGTAAACATACAAATATTAAATACAAACGTTTGTAGAATTGCAGGCTGTAAACAGATTCAATCCAAGGTCATGTCAAGGTTATGATTTGTGCTTTGTGTTTGTAAAGTGGTGAATGTGATGAAGTATGTACTGAATGTCTACATATACTCGGATAAAGTGATGTGCTATATAAGCATAGACCATTTACCATGATGGGCAAACTGGACTTACAGTTGTAGGAACTTAAAATATATTGAACCAACTTATTATTCCTGTTAATAACTGCTTACTTTCAGCTGCAACACTTCTATCTACACTTCTTAAACTCTGCAGTACTAAGCACTTATTTATTCTGCTGTTTCAAGCTTGCTTTTGGTGTGGAACATGTTTAGCCTCGTTTTTCAGTGATAATGGTACATGACAATGAAACTAAGATACTAAAAATTATATGTTATTCTCCATAATAGAGGTGATTATTATTAACTAATCTATTTATATATATATATATATATATATATATATATATATATATATATATATATATATATATATATATATATACATATATATATATGTATGTGTATATATATTGCGCTCTACCACGGTATCGAGCACTATTTTTTGGATAATCTTATTAAGACATATATATATATATATATATATATATATATTTTTTTTATATATATATATTTATTTATTATTTATATATATTTATTTTATATATATATATATATATATGTATATATTATTTATATATATTTATTTATTTATATATGCACCTTATTGCTTTATCCTGCACTACCATGAGCTTATGTAACGAAATTTCGTTCTTATCTGTGCTGTAAAGTTCAAATTTGAATGACAATAAAAAGGAAGTCTAACAGTTTAACAGTCTAACTTATGGGATACGATGCATGGAGACTGATAATTAGCTGCTAGTCGCTTGTGAGCATCATTAAAAAGCATTAATCGGCAATGGCGATCACATTTTTTCAGCCGATACTGACCAGTGGCCGAACGATTGGTAAATCCGAAATTAACATAATTTCAAACAAATGAAAAAAGAAAAACAAAAATATGATCGTGTTGGCCAGCCCTGCCAATACGTACGTGCTTAGTTAATTTTTTTACGTAACTTTATTGATATTGTCGCCTCTATACTAAGGAAATAAACTTTACTGTATCAGTTTCCATCTATGGACGTCAGAGTTGGGTTAGTTACTGAAAACCAGTAACTAGTTACAGTTACTAGTTACTTTATTTCAAAAGTAACTCACTTACTAACTCAGTTACTTACACCAAAAAGTAATGCGTTACTGTGAAACTGTCACAACATAGCTGTAAACCTGGCTTCACCCAAGGAAGGCACACATGACATGATTATATGTCATGTCACTATATACAGCACACATACTGCTATACACACAAAGCCTAACCAGGCGTTTTTTTCTCTCAAGGAATTGTGAAATAAAATCATGTCTTCATGAGATCAACGCTGTACTGAAGCCCAGAACACTACGTATTTCCCCAGTTTTAGTTTAAAGGGGAACATTATCACAATTTCAGAATGGTTAAAACCATTAAAAATCAGTTCCCAGTGGCTTATTATATTTTTTTAAGATTTTTTCAAAATTTTACCCATCACGCAATATCCCTAAAAAAAGCTTCAAAGTGCCTGATTTTAACCATCGTTATAAACACCCGTCCATTTTCCTGTGACGTCACATAGTGAAGCCAACACAAACAAACATGGCGGAAAGAACAGCAAGCTATAGCGACATTAGCTCGGATTCAGATTTGGATTTCAGCGGCTTAAGCGATTCAACAGATTACGAATGTATTGAAACGGATGGTTGTAGTGTGGAGGCAGGTAGCGAAAACGAAATTGAAGAAGAAACTGAAGCTATTGAGCCATATCGGTTTGAACCGTATGCAAGCGAAACCGACGAAAACGACACGACAGCCAGCGACACGGGAGAAAGTGAGGACGAATTTGGCGATCGCCTTCTAACCAACGATTGGTATGTGTTTGTTTGGCATTAAAGGAAACTAACAACTATAAACTAGGTTTACAGCATATGAAATACATTTGGCAACAACATGCACTTTGAGAGTGCAGACAGCCCAATTTTCATCAATTAATATATTCTGTAGACATACCCTCATCCGCGCTCTTTTCCTGAAAGCTGATCTGTCCAGTTTTGGAGTTGATGTCAGCAGGCCAGGGAAGCTAGGGTCGATAGGGGGTTTAGCTCGCTCGTCTGCGGGAACAAACTGCCGCCATTGCTTGCCGTGCTACCGAGGCTCCTTTGTCCCTGAATTGCTCACACACTCCGGCAGATTCAATGGGGGTCTGGCGGCAGATTTCTTTGACGTTATCGTTGGAAATGCATCTGCTTTGAGTGTCGCAGGATATCCACACATTCTTGCCATCTCTGTCGTAGCATAGCTTTCGTCGGTAAAGTGTGCGGAACAAACGTCCAATTTCTTGCCACTTTCGCATCTTTGGGCCACTGGTGCAACTTGAATCCGTCCCTGTTCGTGTTGTTACACCCTCCGACAACACACCGACAAGGCATGATGTCTCCAAGGTACAAAAAACGGTCGAAAAAACGGAAAATAACAAGAGCTGATTTGACTCGGTGTTTGAGAAAATGGCGGATTGCTTCCCGATGTGACGCCACGTTGTGACGTCATCGCTCCAAGAGCGAATATTAGAAAGGCGTTTAATTCACCAAAATTCACTCATTTAGAGTTCGGAAATCGGTTAAAAAAATATATGGTCTTTTTTCTGCAACATCAAGGTATATATTGACGCTTACATAGGTCTGGTGATAAGGTTCCCCTTTAAGAAAAGGAAAGATTGGCCTGGCCCACTAGGATCTCTCTTTATGTTTGTGAACTTTATAGTCTATACATTTAGAGTGATGTGATAATCAAACACTCTAGAAGTCTAGAATGAAAGAGTATACAAGAGAATTGACAGAGTGTGTGTACCTTCAGTGCTGAATGATGAGCAGAGGCAGAGTTTTGAGTGTTTTCTTTAGCTTGCTTTCCATGTTTATGTACTCACTGTCCACTGTGTCCAGCTGCCTGAAAGCGGGTGACTCCAATGTAGAAATAGCCTGCATGTCTTCTAGCACACACGCTGCAATGGCTCTATCAATGTTGTCCTGGCTAGCAGTCCCTCCGCTAAAATCCAGCCGCTGTTTGTCTCTCTTTACTAGCTTCGTCGAAGCATGTTGCTTTTGTAGGTGTTTCAGCAGATTTTAATTGCTGTTTTGGGCAGTAGATAGGATCTTTGATCCAAGACACAACTTACAATAAACTAAAATGTTATTTTCTTTGTGCTCGACAAAAGAAAAGTAGTGAGAATATCTCCATGTTAAGAAACTGGGCTTCGGCTCCGCCATGTCTTGTCAGTAAACACAGACAAGGGCTGTGGAGAAAGTTTTGTTTTCTGGAGTGATTATTATACAGTTTTTTGGTCTTTGTTTTTGCTTCACAGGCGTCTCTTCCCTTGTGTGTTGTCAGTTTGTCTGCACAACTGTTTGCCATTTGCCTCATCAATTCCTGGTTATTTTTTCTTGTTAGCTGCTCCCAGTACAGCCAACACACCCCATCTTTCTGTGATGCAAACATATTCTCAGAAAGAAACTGAAGTCATTACTGGCATTTACAACTTGAAATATTATTCGTACTCACTGCTTATTTGCATTTTGACACATGACTTCAACTACCATCACACACTAACTGTGTACTATATCATTGTTTGTTATCACATTATCCTATTCATTCCTGTACTAGTAATAATAGTTCTTTATAAGAATTTCAGTGAAAAAGAATAATACTTTCAGTGAATCAGATATGTTCTTTCTTTTTGAGTCACAACACCGGAGGCACAAACAATTCATCTTCCGTCGCCTTATTGTCAATTCCGTCTGCCAACACAAAAAGAGAGAGAGAAGAGAAATGTGTCTGCAATGTGGTGGGCTGCACGACTAAGAGGGTAAAGAAGCCCTGAGCAATATACAGCAGTATTTATGAGCTACTGAAGCAAAAAAAAACCAGAGCCTTTTAAGCAGACAAACGTGGTTCCAGGCAATAAAATAAGGCAATGCTGAAAGAATTGGAAAAACTGTGAGGTCCTCAGTTGTGCGTTAAACTCATATCTACCATTAAAAAAAATAAACCAAAAAAATCTAATCATGTACGTCAGCTTAGGGCAGGGGTCGGCAACCCAAAATGTTGAAAGTGCCATATTGGACCAAAAATACAGCCGCAAAAAATTCAAAGCCTTATATAAGTGTTATAATGAAGGCAGCACATGATGCAAGTGTCTATATTAGCCTACTATCAAAGGCTGACGCAAATCTTCGTTGAGAGAAATGTATTTTAAATTTGTATTCTACACATTTTTGCAATATTGGAAATCAATAGTAAAATGGAGGCTTCTCACAGGGTGAGATAACCTCTGGAAATTACTGGCTCAGAATGGCCAAAAAAGGTATAGATGTTTGTGTCCAAGTTTAAGGAAACTTCAGGCTGTCTTCTTCTAATGGATTTATTACAATCTTTGCAAGCTGTGTAATGTTTGCTGTGGTCTGGAACAAAGTAGCGCACAAACAACTATGAGAAATGCAGCCAGTATTACATACAGATAATGTGTCATGAGACATGCAAATATAAATTAAATACACAAGGGACATACGTAAAGGAAATTAAATGAGCTCAAATATACCTACAAACGATGATGCAATATGTACACACAGCTAGCCTAAATAGCATGTTAGCATCAATTATCTTGCAGTCATGCACTGACCAAACACGCCAGCAAATCAATAAAATCAACAAAGCTCACGTGTGTGCGTTCACGCACAGCATAGAACGTTTGGTGGACAAAATGAGACAAAGAAGGAGTGGCATAAAACACGTCTTTCTGTGGCAGCGTCTGAGAAATGTGTACATGTAAACAAACTACGTTGATTTTAAGGATCGCTGAAATTAGTAGGACAAAACCATGCTTGCCAAATAATCTCTTCAGTGAAGCATGTTTAACGTAAACAGTGGGATTTCTAACAATTAGGAAGGTTTGTGTCATGTTTGTAAATATATTAGAACAAAAAATATTTTTTTTTCCATTTTCACACATCTCTGAAGGAGGTCCAGGGAGACACTAGGGCGGCGCTAAAGAGTCGCATGCGGCTATAGAGCCGCGGGTTGCTGACCCCCGGCTTAGGGTTTATTTCAACACTTTTTTGTTATTGATATTTTGTTGTTGTTGTTATGATGATAATAACAGTGCATTCTGGCAGCTTACTTTTCCAAGAGAACATCAATCAATCAATTCCTTTATTGTCATTGTCATAATAACACTTAAGTCATACATGAACAACGAGATTTTGTTGGAGCTTTGTCCAGCGGCATAGAAACTGCATTGATGTGCAGGTTGACAATAGTTTACATTTTAGCATTTTAGCATTGTCAGGAAGATCGCGATAAGAGGGTTGTGGGGGTGGGAACAGTCAGATGTCTGATGGGTGTTACGTTGATGTTGCAGCAATGCAATATCCAGAGCACAATTATTGAGGTGGTGAAGAGTGAGGTAATACGATGGTCCGGGGCAGCAAAGGGGCAGGCTGTTCATTTAGCAGTCTCACAGCCTGGGGATACAGACTATGAGACATTCTGGTGGTCCTGGCGCGAATCGATCGATACCTCCTTCCAGAGGGCAGCAGGTTGAAGAGAACATGTGCTGGGTGGTATGTGTCCTTCAATATGTTGTGTACTCGCTTTAGGCAGCGAGTTGTGTACATGGCACTCATCTCTGGGAGCATCGTCCTTGTAATTTTCCCCGCCGCTTTAACCACTCGCTGGAGGGCCTGTTGGTTCGCTTTAGTGCAGCTAGCAAACCACACTAAAAATCCATAAGTGAGGACACTGCTGATGGCACAGTTGCAAAAAGTTGACCATTGATTTCTGCGGAATGTTTGCGCATTTTAGTTTCCTCAACAAAAAAAAAGACGTTGTTGGGCCTTTCCGACTGTAGAAGCAGTGTTAATGTCCCAGCATAGATCTTCTGTTATGTTCACCCCTAAGAATTTGAAATGCTTGACCCTTTCTATGAGATTGTTATTGATTAAAAGTGGAGGGTGTTTGTTCTGCCCTTTCCTGCGGAAGTCTACAATTAGTTCTTTGGTTTTGTTAGTGTTAACAACCAAGTTATTGTTAGCACACCATGAAGCCAGCTGTTGGACCTCTGCATTGTATGCTGTCTCATCATTATTACTGATGAGCCCAAGCACCGTGGTGTCGTCGGCATATTTGACAGTGAGATTGGATGTTAAAGAGGCTATGCAGTCATGTGTGAAGAGGGTGAAGAGCGCGGGGCTTAGCACACAACCCTGTGGGGCACCGGTGTTGATGGTGAGCGTGGCAGAAATGTGCTCGCCTACAATGTGCTCGCCTATCCATCCATAGGTAGGTAAATAAGGGTAATCAATTTTAAAGGAATATTGAAAAACTGGAATAGCACTCCCAATATGAAATAATAGGGTGATCTGGATCACCCACAAAATCTAACCCGAACCCTTTCTGTATCCCCTTTAATCTTCATAACATTTTGAGTTACGTTGCTGAAATATACGGAGCCTCTTGTACGTCATCCACACTCTTTGTCTCTGTGGGTGGAGGCGGGGTCGCTAGCATAAACACACCAGAAAGGTTCAGCCCCGTAACGTAAAACATAAGTACTGCTGAAAACTGTATTACGATACAGTTTTTTTTATATTGGTTGATATCAAGAATGTATATATTTTTTATAACCTATGGAGAATATGGACCAGGATAAAAATACAATAAATGCTAACATTTTATTTCGAAAGGTAACCTCCCTCTGATTATAATTCCCTCAGCTATCAAGGCAGAAAGGAAAGGAAATGTCAAAACAACCATAAAAAACATTCAATGTAAACCAAATTCAAAAATCACAATAAACACGTAATAACTACTTTAAATGAAGGTGTACAAATAAGGAATGTGTAAGAATTGCTTAACGGTGAAAAGTGAGAATGTAAACCGAGAAATCTTAGAACTATTTCTTGCATGTTTTCCTTCTGTCACGACGTGGACTATGAGGTGTTTGTTTTCCCGAGATGCAAGTAAAGTTGGAGTGGACGTGAGGTGGAGGTAAGGACATAATTTAATATTACTATAAAAAAAGGAACAAAAAGCGCGCACAAGGCGGAAGTACAAACTTGGCTCTGAAAACAAACTAGCACAAAGGAAAACTATGAACATAAAACAATCAACACCTACTGTGGCATGAGCGGAGCATGAAATTAACATCAGCATAAAAACTATGAACAGGCATGAATAATGGCAATGTCGCCAGGCTGACTTCCTGGCAACTATCGGCTTAAATAATACAGACATGATTGACAACAGGTGCGCGAGTGCAAAACGTGAAACAGGTGAAATTAATGAGTGAAAACAGGAACTAAAAAGAGTCCAAAAAACAAGCAGAACATAACTAAACAAAACATGATCACAGACATGACACATTCCAGGAAGTTATGTTGTCTGTGTAACATTTATTTGGTCTGTTATTCTTATTTAAGTATGGAAATTAATTGATGTTATACAGTGCTTATTATCTAAATATTATCGGACCAAATCATTATTTTGAAGTAGAATATTTGTTATATTGTTATTTTATTCATACAGTCCTGCACTTTTGTTCCTACCTGTTGTTTCCGTACATCCGAATAGGGAACAGACGTGGGTTGAAAAGAGAAAAAATAGCGTGGCTAACGACTGCGTACCGTTTGAAAAAAATCAACAAAACTGCCGTATTGTCTCGGTGACTTTTTTTCTGTTTTATTGACAATTTCTTCGCTCTTTGCAGCACTCATTTGTATTTTCTCTTTTCACTCTGTGCAGAGAATCAACAGCGAGATGGTGCAAACAAACGATCGTTTATACTGTTCTGTGATTGGCTGTTTAAGCGTGTCCCTCCCATTGCTCACTGACCACTCCCTGTTTTGTTAAGTTACTAGTACCATACATACATACACATATATGCAAATATAGAGAGGACGTTCTATCAAACTCATATTTTATTGATATAAATAACCTGTCTATCGTGATATATGTTGATATCATTTTATCTGCCCCGCCCTAATTCATCTTCATCAAAGTTTGCCTAAAATGTTGCTTTTTTGATAACTGAGTGTCATAATCACTCATGACAATTATTAGTTTCTGGTATTTTGAAGTAATATTTCCTGTCCAGTGCTCTAGATTTGGTTTCCATTTCCTGTTTGTCTCCTTTTTGCCACTATTTCTCGTGTCTGAGCGCTGGCTCTCTTATGATTGGCAATCAGGACACGCCCGTTCCGGGTTTGCAAATCAGGACCCTTTTATTGCCAACCCTGTCTTTTGGAGGGGGCTTAATAATTGTCCTTTGAGCCTCCATGACTGTTTTTCCTTAAATACATTTTACTTGCACTTTGCCTGTCATCTCTACATCCTGGGGTCACGACCAACACTACCATGACTCAGACCGATAAAAACAAACCCCAGTGAATACACAATTTAAGAGGCATTGACGTCAGCTTTGTACAAACCCTGTTTCCATAAGAGTTGGGAAATTGTGTTAGATGTAAATATATACAAAATACAATGATTTGCAAATCATTTTCAACCCATATTCAGTTGAATATGCTACAAAGACAACATATTTGATGTTCAAACTGATAAACTTTTTTTTTTTTAAATAATCATTAACTTTAGAATTTGATGCCAGCAACACATGACAAATAAGTTGGGAAAGGTGGCAATAAATACTGATAAAGTTGAGGAATGCTCATCAAACACTTATTTGGAACATCCCACAGGTGAACAGGCAAATTGGGAACAGGTGGGTGCCATGATTGGGTTTAAAAGTAGATTCCATGAAATGCTCAGTCATTCACAAACAAGGATGGGACGAGGGTCACCACTTTGTCAACAAATGTGTGAGCAATTTGTTGAACAGTTTAAGAAAAACCTTAAAAAAAACCAAGGGATTTAGGGATTTCACCATCTACGGCCGTAATATCATCAAAGGGTTCAGAGAATCTGGAGAAATCTCTGCACGTAAGCAGCTATGCCCGTGACCTTCGATCCCTCAGGATGTCCTGCATCAACAAGCGACATCAGTGTGTAAAGGATATCACCACATGGGCTCAGGAACACTTCAGAAACCCACTGTCAGTAACTACAGTTGGTCACTACATCTGTAAGTGCAAGTTAAAACTCTCCTATGGAAGGCGAAAACTGTTGATCAACAACACCCAGAAATGCCGTCAGCTTCGCTGGGCCTGAGCTCATCTAAGATGGACTGATACAAAGTGGAAAACTGTTCTGTGGTCTGACGAGTCCACATTTCAAATTATTTTTGGAAACTGTGGACTTCGTGTCCTCCGGACCAAAGAGGAAATGAACCATCCGGATTGTTATAGGCGCAAAGTTGAAAAGCCAGCATCTGTGATGGTATGGGGGTGTATTAGTGCCCAAGACATGGGTAACTTACACATCTGTGAAGGCACCATTAATGCTGAAAGGTACATACAGGTTTTGGAGCAACATATGTTGCCATCCAAACAACGTTACCATGGACGCCCCTGCTTATTTCAGCAAGACAATGCCAAGCCACGTGTTACATCAACGTGGCTTCATAGTAAAAGAGTGCGGGTACTAGACTGGCCTGCCTGTAGTCCAGACTTGTCTCCCATTGAAAATGTGTGGTGCATTATGAAGCCTAAAATACCACAACGGAGACCCCCGGACTGTTGAACAACTTAAGCTGTACATCAAGCAAGAATGGGAAAGAATTCCACCTGAGAAGCTTAAAAAATGTGTCTCCTCTGTTCCCAAACGTTTACTGAGTGTTGTTAAAAGGAAAGGTCATGTAACACAGTGGTGAACATGCCCTTTCCCAACTACTTTGGCACATGTTGCAGCCATGAAATTCTTAAGTTAATTATTATTTGCAAAAAAAAAAAAAAAAAAAGTTTATGAGTTTGAACATCAAATATCTTGTCTTTGTAGTGCATTCAATTGAATATGGGTTGAAAAGGATTTGCAAATCATTGTATTCCGTTTATATTTACATCTAACACAATTTCCCAACTCATATGGAAACAGGGTTTGTACAAGGCTCTATTTACCAAAGAACGTGCCATATAATATAGTAGTGTGATTTAAAAATAAATAAAAATATTTATATTAAGATTTCCTTTTGGTATGCTCTTTGTCCTTGCATAAGTACAACAACATTTCATTTTTTCACACCACCACATATTGCAATGTTGGTAATGTGGGGGCTAGTAAAACACCACACCAAACAAGGGGAAGAAAACCACAGCAAAACCAAACATATTTCAAAAAGAGTAATAGCAATAATTTTAAAAATAAACAAATTCTTAGAATAAAAAAGGAAGAGGAAAAAATACACACAAGTGTAATAGAAGCTTCCGTATCAACGTGTGACTTGGGTGTTGTAATGCTCACCCAATGAACTGCAAACGTGTGATTGTGTTTCCCAAGCTTACGATACAAAGACAGTGTGTGTGTGTGTCTGTGTGGTGTATGTTGCTCTCATTCAGGCCTCTAAAGTGTACTTTGGTGTCCACATAGCACATATATGGTGAAAAGTGCCAAACCAGAAGCGTGTGACGTGATGCTGTGGGAATGGTAGAGCGTTGATTGCGCTGTCCTCGCACACTGTTTACATGATCCATGACCCCCAGTGATGATGCCTCATTTCTAGGAAACTACAGCCTGTATTTCATTGACTCCCTGTGCTGCTGCCACAGTGAACCTAATCATAACTGTGCCTTTACAGCACAGGGTTACAGTAGCTGTCAAAGTCCTCCACAGTCCAATTGCAACAATCAACACCAACCTAATCACAACATCCCTGCAAAATTCGACGAATCTTTAAAATACATTTCCCAAGAAAAGACACTGGTCTTCTTTACTGGATCCAAACTTATTTGAAGAACCTTAAAACATCTGGCGTGTGTTGTTGACAGATGTTTGATGAGATTTAACCCTCGTGTGGTGTTCGGGTCTGTGGGACCCGTTTCCATTTTTTATTAAAAGAAAAATGATACAATTAAATAATTTTTCAAACTGAGACTCACTGACTTTGGCTCATTTTCTGTGAAGAATATATATCAGAATACATATTTAATGACCACACACACCATACACCCCCCCCCCCCCCCTACACACTGGACCCGAGGCTAATAGAAGTGTGGAAATTAATGTTCTGTGTACCACACGCAACTACCCCCCCCCCCCCCACACACACACACCCACACACACACACACACGCACACACACACACACACACACACAGCAGGCCTAGACAGGAGGAGGACAGAGTGTAGGTACACAGAGCATCAGAGGGTCAAATGTGCGAGAAAATGAGAGCAGACAGTGTTGACAAACAATGTTGCAACCTTGTGTGGGAACCGCAGGTGCAGAAACACAACAGAAGAATCCCTGTGGGATGCAGAAACTTGCAGAGAAATTTTCCGTGCAACATTCATATTGTTGTTACTCAGCCAGCTTTTATGGGTCTGATGGACCCGTTGCATTTTGTGGCTTTTAATGCCTCACAATCAAACACTTTTATGTTAAAATACTAAACAGTTGTTTATTGGGATAAGGTAAACATCTGTTCAGTATTTTAACAAGTGTTTGCAAAACCTGCAAAATGCAACCACAAAATGCAACGGGTCCATCAGACCCACAAACGCCGTCTGAGTAACAACAATATGAACATTACACAAGGGTTAAATAAGTAACGTACAAACCCCAAAACCAGTGAAGTTGGCACATTGTGTAAATCGTAAATAAAAAAATACAATGATTTGCAAATCCTTTTCAACCTGTTAAATAGAGTGCAAAGACAAAATATTTAATGTTCGAACTGAGAAACTTTGTTATTTTTTTGCAAATATTAGCTTATTTGTTTCAAAAAAGCTGGCACAAGTGGCAAAAAAAGACTGAAAAAGTTGAGGAATTCTCATCAAACATTTATTTGGAACATCCCACAGGTGAACAGGCTAATTGGGAACAGGTGGGCGCCATGATTGGGTATGAAAGCAGCTTCCATGAAATGCTCAGTCATTCACAAACAAGGATGGGGTTAGGGTTACCACTTTGTGAACAAATGCTTGAGCGAAATGACGAACAGTTTAAGAACAACATTTCTCAACCAGCTTTTGCAAGGAATTTAGGGATTTCACCATCTACGGTCCATAATATCATCAAAAGGTTCAGAGAACCTGGAGAAATTACTGCACGTAAGCGATGATATTAAAGACATTCGATCCCTCAGGCAGTACTGCATCAAAAACTGACATCAGTGTGTAAAGGATATCACCACATGGGCTCAGGAATACTTCCGAAAACCACTGTCAGTAACTACAGTTGGTCGCTACATCTGTAAGTGCAAGATAAAACTCTACTATGCAAAGCCAAAGCCATTTATCAACAACACCCCAGCTCATCTAAGATGGACTGGTGCAAAGTGTTCTGTGATCTGACGAGTCCACATTTTAAATTGTTTTTGGAAACTGTGGACGTCGTGTCCTCCGGACCAAAGAGGAAAAGAACCATTCGGATTGTTACAGGCTTAAAGTTGAAAAGCCAGCATCAGTGATGGTATGGGGGTGTATTAGTGCCCAAGGCATGGGTAACTTACACATCTGTGAAGGCTCCATTAATGCTGAAAGGTACATACAGGTTTTGGAGCAACATATGTTGCCATCTAAGCAACGTTATCATGGACGCCCCTGCTTATTTCAGCAAGACAATGCCAAGCCACATTTTACAACAGTGTGACTTCATAGTAAAAGAGTGCGGGTACTAGACTGGCCTGCCTGTAGTCCAGACCTGTCTCCCATTGAAAATGTGTGGTGCAATATAAAGCCTAAAATACCACAACGGAGACCCCCGGACTGTTGAACAACTTAAGCTGTACATCAAGCAAGAATGGGAAAGAATTCCGACTGAAAATCTTCAAAAATTGGTCTCCTGAGTTCCCAAAAGTTTACTGAGTGTTGTTAAAAGGAAAGGCCATGTAACACAGTGGTAACAATGCCCCTGTGCCAACTTTTTTTCAATGTGTTGCTGCCATTAAATTCTAAGTTAATGATTGTTTGCAACAAAAAAAAAAAAGTTTCTCATTTCGAAGTTCGAACATTAAATATCTTGTCTTTGCAGTCTATTCAATTGAATATAAGTTGAAAAGGATTTGCAAATCATTGCATTTCGTTTTTATTTACGAATTACACAACGTGCCAACTTCACTCGTTTTGGGTTTCGTAATATTTGTAACTTTGAGTGTATGCCTTACAAGCGGTCACGAAAGCCAAAGTATTCGCCACATGAGCATAACTCCGCCTCCACAAGCCCAAAGAGTGTGCATACTACTGCATGCAAAGCGTACAGAATGTTATGTTTGTTGTTTGTTTCTATAAAGCAAGGACTGCAGAAACACACTCTATTTACAACTTTGCAGGATGCTCGTGTCAACTCTTCGGTTCCGCTCTACCGCTAAGACTTCTGGGTAATGTTACTCGACAAGTAGCAAAACCCAGAAAACCATCAGAGTCAACCCAACTCATCACTTCCATAAGTGCTAAGAACTTGAACACACTTACGTTGTTTGGCAACAATAAGTAAATCAGCAGTGTTCAAATTGTGGCCCATTTTTGGAATGCAGCTTTTTATGGATCCGTAGCAAATTGTAGAACTTAAAGGCCTACTGAAACCCACTACTACCGACCACGCAGTCTGATAGTTTATATATCAATGATGAAATCTTAACATTGCAACACATGCCAATACGGCCGGGTTAGCTTAATAAAGTGCAATTTTAAATTTTGCGCGAAATATCCTGCTAAAAACGTCTCGGTATGATGACGCCTGTGCGTGACGTCTTGCATTGTAGAGGACATTTTGGGACAGCATGGTGGCCAACTATTAAGTAGTCTGTTTTCATCGCAAAATTCCACAGTGTTCTGGACATCTGTGTTGGTGAATCTTTTGCAATTTGTTCAATGAACAATGGAGACAGCAAAGAAGAAAGCTGTAGGTGGGAAGCGGTGTATTGCGGCAGGTGTTGTGCCGGATAGCGCACCCCCGCCGTAGAATGCACCCCTTGAGTGTTGTGCCAGATAACACAGCCGGTGTTTCGTTGTTTACATTCCCGGAAGATGACAGTCAAGCTTTACCATTGGCCTGTGGAGAACTGGGACAACAGAGACTCTTACCAGGAGGACTGAGTTGGATGCGCAGATGCGGTACCGTGAGTACACATGCAGCTGCGGCTTCCAAACATTTGATCGCTTGCCCGTACGTGCGTGCCGCTATGTGCATGTCACGTACGTAACTTTGGGGACTTTGGGGAAATATATGTGCTGTAAGAACTTTGGGGAGGTGAACGGTACTTTGGGCTGTGTGTTGTGCAGGTGTTTGAGTTGTATTGGCGGGTTATATGGATGGGAGGGGGGAGGTGTTTGTTATGCAGGATTAATTTGTGGCATATTAAATATAAGCCTGGTTGTGTTGTGGCTAATAGAGTATATATATGTCCTGTGTTTATTTACTCTTTCAGTCATTCCCAGCTGAATATCAGGTCCCACCCGCCTCTCACAGCATCTTCCCTATCTGAATCGCTCCCACTGCCATCTAGTCCTTCACTGTCACTTTCCTCATCTACGAATCTTTCATCCTCGCTCAAATTAATGGGGAAATCGTCGCTTTCTTGGTCCGAATCGCTCTCCCTGCTGGTGGCCATGATTGTAAACAATGTGCAGATGTGAGGAGCTCCACAACCTGTGACGTCACGCTACTCGTCTGCTACTTCCGGTACAGGCAAGGCTTTTTTATCAGCGACCAAGTTGCGAACTTTATCGTCAATGTTCTCTACTAAATCCTTTCAGCAAAAATATGGCAATATCGCAAAATGATCAAGTATGACACATAGAATGGACCTGCTATCCCCGTTTAAATAAGAAAATAGCATTTCAGTAGGCCTTTAAACAATAAATGGAAAAATAAATAAGCTAATGTCATGAGAAAAAGGCTGAAGTGTTGATACAATTAATGAATAAGACAGATTTGTCTTAAATATATGTATAATTTTTCTTTAGCCTTTTTAATTGCTTATTTTATTACAAATAACATGACGACATCAGTAAACCCTACCACTCTGTGGTAGTTTTTACCCAAAAAATGGAAATTATAAGAGAAAGAAAATAAAATTGTATTAGAGGCCAAAATGGTGCAGACCAAAGTCACCCATACATAAACACATTAGAAGCCTCACAGATTGCCCGGATCATATGTCAAGCTGTCGGCCTCTTTGCGGCAGTCGTTTGTCAAGACTTCAGCAGCAACGATGTATCACTATACGCCGTATAACTTATGTAAATAAATGTTGTTTTTCATATTCTTGACATGAACTACATCGTGTAACTTCTCAAAAAGGCCGTATGCTAGAGTGTTGCCATCTAATTCCGTTTCTTCGCGGTGATTGCTGCTATAACAGTGCTACAATGGATAACTATACATCTATGAACGCTACCATTCTAAACTGCCACGAAAAAGTGTGATTCCTTCATAAAAAACATCATTGTCACTGTGGGTGGAGATGTAGCCAGCGCTGCCTGCAGGAGCAAAAGTCACCGCCTCTGTCCATGGTGCTGAGGACAGAGCACCATCAGACGGGGGGGGTCGTGGCAGTGCTGACGGCGAGACACAGCTGGCAGGTGATTAGACTTCACAGGTGGTACGTGTTAGTCTAATCACCTGTTGTCTTTAACAGTAAGCGGCCGGGAGCAGAAGGACAGAGAGGATACGGACGTGACTGAAAAGTCACGTTCTGGGGGAGAAAGACCTATGTACATTAAAACTGTTGTTAAAAACTGCACGCTTGGCTCTTGTGCCGTGTCTTCAGTGGAACTGCGAGGAAGCAACTTCCACAGTCACATTGACTTGCACTGGTTGGCGAGGTTATTATTGATGCACTGATGTAGCTTTCATATTCTTTTTCCCAGCTTTGGCTTTTGGAGTTTTTCCTTCCCTGGATGTGTTTTCAGTTCAGGGTATGTTGTGGTTTGTGAAGCTCTAGGTGTATATATTTATGCCGCGTTAGCTTTGTTAGCTCAGTTAGCTCAGTTAGCATGAGATGTGACTGACAGCAACTCCTATTAAATGTGTTCCCTGCTTTAAGAAAGCTATGAACGTGCATCAACAGATGTCTCTTCTTAACCACCAGTAGGTGTACAAATACAATAATTATAACAAGTAAAAGCCATTTTGGTAGAAATCACATGTGAATTCTGAAATGGTCAGTACAATAATGTTAGCATGCATCAAGCACCAAAATAAATGCTTCTGAATTTGTAAAAATAGCTTGAAAAAAAGCTAGCATGCTAATGCTAGCATGTTAACAATAAACATGCTAACGGTAAGCATGTGTCAAGTACCAAAATAAATAATTCTGAGTATAGCCGTAAAATTAGCTGAAAAAGCTAGTATGATTTTAGAATTATTTATTTTGGTACTTGACACATGCTCATACTTGCCAACCCTCCCGATTTTCCCGGGAGACTCCCGAATTTCAGTGCCTCTACCGAAAATATATACACCCCCCGCTACCTACCACCTACTTAGCACAAAGGCAAAAACAATGAACATGAAATATACAACACTTACTGTGGCATGAAAAACGTGCATGGAACAATGGCTTGGAATACATGGTAGCATGGGTAGTAGAGGGTAATCTTGGGCATGAAGTGAGCAGAGGTAATGTCGCCAGGCTGACTTCCTGCCAACAATTGGCTTAAATAATGCAGACATGATTGACAACAGGTGCGCGAGTGCAAAACGTGAAACAGGTGAAACCAATGGTTGCTATGATGACAAAACCAACAAGAGTGCACAAAGAGTCCAAAAACCAAACCGAACAAAACAAAAACAAAAACATGATCAACAGACATGACAAATGTAGTGCTAAAAAGACACTTTTGTGTCATTAAACAACACAACCAGTGTTTAAATTTAACACAGTGAAAAGGAATGACACTATGTATTGTTAAATAGACACTTGTGTCATTAAACAAAAAAACATTGTTTAAAATGAACACTTAAAAGTGAAAAAGAATTACACAATTCAGTGTTAAAAATACACTTCACATAAAACACAGAAAGTGTCAGATATTAACACGATTGAGTTAAAAAAATAACACTATGAAGTGTTATTTTAAACTCAAAACCTGTGAGAATTATCTCAAGTCAGGAAAAGTGTTGATTTTAGAACTATTTGAGTTGAAATAACACCCTAGATTTTGCTGTGAGGGATAAAGAGCAACGAGTGTTCATAACTTTCTGTCGGTGACAAAGTATTTTCAGATTCAGTAAAATCCTGCATACTTTTATTTTGGTGTTAAATACCACTTTTAATACGGTATTTAACAGAATGTAGTGCTAAAAAGACACTTATGTGTCATAAAACAACAGAAAGTGTCAGATATTAACACGATTAATGAGTTAAAAAATAACACTATTAAGTGTTATTTTACCTCAAAATCTGTGAGAATTATATCAACTCAGGAAAAGGGTTGATTTTAACACAGTGGTTCTTAACCTGGGTTCGATCGAACCCTTGGGGTTCAGTGAGTCGGCCTCAGGGGTTCGGCGGAGGTCAAAACACACCCGACTCATCGTGTAAATTAAAACTTCTCCCTATCGGCGTATTACGGACACGGCAACAGCAGAAGTCACACTGATTTGCAGGTGTGTAATTTGTTGTGAGTTTATGCACTGTGTTGGTTTTGTTGTTCGAACAAGGTGATGTTCATGCACGGTTCATTTTATGCACCAGTAAAAAAAACATTGTAACACTTTAGTATGGGGAACATATTCATCGTTAATTAGTTGCTTATTAACATGCAAATTAGTAACATATTGGCTCTTAACTAGTCATTATTAAGTACTTATTAATGCCTTATCCGGCATGGCCTTATTATAACCCTAACCCTCTAACCCTGGCCCTAACCCATACTTGCCAACCCTCCCGATTTTCCCGGGAGACTCCCGAATTTCAGTGCCCCTCCCGTAAATCTCCCGGGACAACCATTCTCCCGAATTTCTCCCGATTTCCACCTGGACAACAATATTGGGGGCGTGCCTTAAAGGCACTGCCTTTAGCATCCTCTACAACCTGTCTTCACGTCCGCTGTTCCTCCAAACAAACAGCGTGCCGGCCTAGTCACACAATATTTGCGGCTTTTACACACACTTAAGTGAATGCAAGCATACTTGGTCAACAGCCATGGAGGTCACACTGAGGGTGGCCGTATAAACAACTTTAACACTGTTACAAATATGCGCCACACTGTGCACCCACACCAAACAAGAATGACAAACACATTTCGGGAGAACATCCGCACCGTAACACAACAAACACAACAGAACAAATACCCAGAACCCCTTGCAGCACTAACTCTTCCAGGACGCTACAATATACACCCCCGCTACCACCAAACCCCGCCCACCTCAACCCACCCCCCACTCGCTCTAACCCTAACCAAATAACTCTAAATTAAGTCTTTGTTACTTAGAATATGTTCCCCATACTAAAGTGTTACCAAAAACATATAACTTTGTCTTGAATTTGAAAAAAAAATTTTTTTATTTTTCACTAAAGAAGGGTTCGAATGCGCATATGAAACTGGTGGGGTTCGGTACCTCCAACAAGGTTAAGAACCACTATTTGAGTTGAAATAACACCTTATGTTCATAACTTTCTGTAGTCTTGCAGGTGACTACAGGTATTTTCAGATTCAGTCAAATCCTGTATACTTTTATTTTGGTGTTGAATACCACTTTTAATGTGGTATTTAACAGAATGTAGTGCTAAAAAGACACTTTTGTGTCATTAAACAACACAACCGGTGTTTAAATTTAACACAGTGAAAAGGAATGACACAATTTAGTTTAAACAAAACAAATTGTTTAAAATGAACACTTAATAGTGAAAAAGAATTACACAATTCAGTGTTAAAAATACACTTCACATAAAACACAAAGTGTCAGATATTAACACGATTGAGTTATAAAATAACACTATGAAGTGTTATTTTAACTCAAAACCCGTGAGAATTATTGCAAGTCAGGAAAAGTGTTGATTTTAACACTATGTGAGTTGAAATTGAGTAGATAACAAAAAACTATGGTGCATAAAAAAAAGGTAGCACTGCGTAAAATAGAGTAACAGGTAGATTAGCTAACTTAGCTGGGAGGAAGATAATACAGGTCAAAAAGGCAAAAGGACTTACAAGAACTGAAATCGAGGAGAAGAACCCAGAGCATGAATCTGTAGTCCTTCAGCTAATTTTTTGGCTATACTCCGAAATATTTATTTTGGTACTTGACACATGCTGAGTATAGCCGTAAAATTAGCTGAAAAAGCTAGTATGACGTTAGCATGGGTCAAGTACTAAAACATGTGACTGTAAAGTGTATACCTGCAAAAATAGCTAAAAACGACACCATGTCTATTATTATGCTTATATGCTAATGTTAACGTACTAGCAATTGATTACTGTTGATTTAAAAAAAATACAAATAAATAAAAAAATGTCCCAGGAAATGTGGGAATTCTTGTGAAAACCATAAAATGGTAACACGCGTGGTATGTAGACTATATTGCCAAAAGTATTTGGCCACCCATCCAAATGATCAGAATCAGGTGTCCCAATCACTTGGCCACAGGTGTATAAAATCAAGCACTTAAGCTTGGACTAATCACTTGGACTGTTTCTACAAACATTTGTGAAAGAATGGGCCGCTTTCAGTGATTTCCAGCGTGGAACTCTCATAGGATGCCACCTGTGCAACAAATCCAGTCGTGAAATGTCCTCGCTCCTAAATATTCGAAAGTCAACTGTTGGCTTTATTATAAGAACATGTGAGAATTTGGGAACAACAGCAACTCAGCCACGAAGTGGCGAGTCACGTAAACTGACAGAGAAGGGTCAGCGGATGCTGAAGCGCATAGTGCAAAGACTTTCTGCACAGTCAGTTGCTACAGAGCTCCAAACTTCATGTGACCTTCCAATTAACCCACGTACAGTACGCAGAGAGCTTCATGGAATGGGTTTCCATGGCCGAGCAGCTGCATCTAAGCCATACAGTATATCACCAAGTCCAATGCGAAGCGTCGGATGCAGTGGTGTAAAGCATGTCACCACTGGACTCTAGAGCAGTGGAGACACGTTCTCTGGAGTGATGAATCACACTTTTCCATCTGGCAATCTGATGGACGAGTCTGGGTTTGGAGGTTGCCAGGAGAAGGCTACATTTCGGACTGCTTTGTGCTGAGTGTGAAATTTGGTGGAGGAGAAATTATGGTGTGGGGTTGTTTTTTCAGGAGTTGGGCTTGGCCCCTTTAGTTCCAGTGAAAGGAACCTTGAATGCTCCAGGACAGTGGTTCTCGACCTTTTTTCAGTGATGTACCCCCTGTGAAATTTTTTTTTAATTCAAGTACCCCCTAATTAGAGCAAAGCATTTTTTGTTGAAAAAAAAGAGATAAAGAAGTAAAATACAGCACTATGTCATCAGTTTGTGATTTATTAAATTGTATAACAGTGCAAAATATTGCTCATTTGTAGTGGTCTTTCTTGAACTATTTGAAAAAAAAAAAAAAAGGTTTTTATTTATATTTATAAAGGATTTTTGAATTGTTGCTATTTTCTAGAATATTTAAAAAAAATCTCAGGTACCCCTTGGCATACTTTCAAGTACCCCCAGGGGTACGCGTACCCCCATTTGAGAACCACTGCTCCAGGATACCAAAATATTTTGGACAATGCCATGCTCCCAACCTTGTGGGAACAGTTTGGAGCGGGCCCCTTCCTCTTCCAACATGACTGTGCTTTAGTGTACAAAGCAAGGTTCATAAAGACAAGAATGTCAGTATGATGTGGATGAACTTGACTGGCCTGCACAGAGTCCTGACCTGAACCCGATAGAACACCTTTGGGATGAATTAGAACGGAGCGCTTTTGGAAGAATGGTGGAAAATTCCTATAAACACACTGCGCAACCTTGTGGACAGCCTTCCCAGAAGAGTTGAAGCTGTAATAGCTGCAAAAGGTGGACCCACATCATATTGAACCCTATGGGTCAGGAATGGGATTGCACTTCAAGTTCATATGTGAGTCAAGGCAGGTGGCCAAATACTTTAGAAAATATAGTATATAAGATGAACATTTTGAAAGTGAAATGGTTTGAATGGGATTAAAAATGTGAGGCGTACAAAACATAGGGTGGGATGATATTTACATTACTATATGTGCAAATGCTTGCAGGACTACCCATTGTACTTTTAATGCATTATAGATTTCCGCAGAGGAAGACTATATTGCTGTGGTTTCCAGTGCTCCAACATAACCAGTCAGACCGTTGAAGCGCTGCACTCCCTGAAGACATTTTATCAGGCCAGGCAGCATGCAGGGTGAATGCAGCTCTAATCCTCCAATTAATTCTCATTCATCTCCAATGGACGACCCCTGAGAGCTCCTTGACACTTCTATTAAAAAAGTAAAAAATGAAACACGGCATGAAGGTGAAACAAGAAGGATCTCTTTCTTCTGTCCCTGCATCTCCATGGAGAGGAACAGTTTTATTTTTTTCTCCCTCTGCAAGTGTTTAAGTCCTCCTTTTCTATTTACTTTCTTCCGCCTGTCATGCATGAAAGGAGTTTGGCAGGCGCAGTGAAAAGATGACTTCACAGTATTTGGAGAAGAATTAGTAATTATATTTCTAATGGCTCCTTATCGGTGGTTCATGCAAATGATCTGCATGCTTAAAAAAAAAAATGACACAAAGACTCAATTTCCTACTATTTTCCTGACTAGTTGGAATAGAAGATTACATGACGGCCGTGTTGCTTCTGCCTCCTCCTCACACGTTCTTCATAATCATGTTGCACCTCAGCTCAAATATTTAACTGCATCATATTTTTCAAAATATATTTTGTGTCACGCTTGGTGATGCTCTCTCAGAGGCTAGAGGGTCCCTGAATGCAAAACACAGGCAGGAGTAGTTTTGTTCCGATACCAATATTTTGGTACCAGTACCAAAATGTATTTCAATACTTTTCGGTACTTTAATACTTTTCTAAATAAAGGGGACCACAAAAAATGGCATTATTGGCTTTATTTTAACAAAAAAAATCTTAGAGTACATTAAACATGTTTCTTATTGCAGTTAAGTCCTTAAATAAAATAGTGAACATACAAGACAACTTGTATTTTATTAGTAAGTAAGCAAACAAAGGCTCCTAATTTAGCTGCTGACATATGCAGTAACATATTATGTCATTTTCCATTCTATTATTTTGTCAAAATTATTAAGGACAAGCGGTATAAAATGAATTATTAATATACTTGTTCATTTTCTGTTAATATCTGCTTACTTTCTCTTTTAAAATGTTCTATCTACACTTCTGTTAAAATGTAATAATCACTTACTCGTCTGTTGTTTGGATACTTTACATTAGTTTTGGATGATACCACAAATTTGGGTAGCAATCCGATATCAAGTAGTTATAGGATCATACATTGGTCATATTCAAAGTCCTCAGGAGTCCAGGGAGATATCCTGAGTTTATAAAAATAATATAAATTCAAAGAAAACAAAAGAAGATGTGATGCTAAATAATATCGATGTTATCAGTATCAACTAGATATGCTCCTGTACTTGGTATCATTACAATAGATATTAGGTGTAGATCCACCAATGGCGTTTGTTTGGCGTGTAATTAAAGTTAAAGTACCACTGATAGTCACACACACACTAGGTGTGGTGAAATCATCCTCTGCATTTGACCCATCCCCTTGTTCCACCCCCTGGAAGGTGAGGGGAGCAGTGAGCAGCAGCGTTTTGGTGATTTAACCCCCAATTCCAACCCTGGATGCTGAGTGCAAGTAGCGAAGTAATGGGTCCCATTTTTATAGTCTTTGGTATGACTCGGCCGGGGTTTGAACTCAAAACCTACCGATCTCAGGGCGGACACTCTAACCACAAGGCCACTGAGCCTTTTAACTCAAAATCCGTGAGAATTATATAAACTCAGGAAAAGTGTTAATATTAACACAATTGGAGTTGAAATAACCCAAGATTTTGCTGTTCATAACTTTCTGTAGTCTTGCAGGGGACAAAGTATTTTCAGATTCAGTAAAATCCTGTATACTTTTATTTTGGTGTTAAATACCACATTCAATGTGGTATTTAACAGAATGTAGTGCTAAAAAGACACTTTTGTGTCATTTAACAACACAACCGGTGTTAAAAATTAACACTTACAGCGAAAAGGAATGGCACAATTTAGTATTGAAGACACTTGTGTAATTAAACAAAACAAATTGGTGTTTAAAATTAACACTTAATAGTGAAAAGGAATAACACAATTCAGTGTTAAAAATACACATATGTGTCATAAAACAACACAGAAAGTGTCAGATATTAACACGATTAATGAGTTAAGATAACTATCAAAAGTGTTATTTTAACTCAAAATCTGTGAGAATTATATAGACTTGGGAAAAGTGTTGATTTTAACACTATTTGAGTTGAAATAACACCCTAGATTTTGTTGTTCATAACTTTCTGTAGTCTTGCAGGTAACTACAAGTATTTCCAGATTCAGTAAAATCCTGTATACTTTTATTTTGGTGTTAAATAACACTTTTAATGTGGTATTTAACAGAATGTAGTGCTAAAAAAACAACACAATCAGTGTTTAAATTTAACACAGTAAAAAGGAATGACACCATTTAGTGTTAAATAGACACTTGTGTCATTAAACAAAACAAATTGTTTAAAATGAACACTTAATAGTGAAAAAGAATTACACTATTCAGTGTTAAAAAAACACCTCTAATAAAATACAGAAAGTGTCAGATATTAACATGATTGAGTTAAGAAATAACACTATGAAGTGTTATTTTAACTCAAAATCTGTGAGAATGTTATTAACTAAGGAAAAGTGTAGATTTTAACACTATTTGAGTTGAAATAACACCCTAAAGACACTTTTGTGTCATTAGACAACACATCCGGTGTTTAAAATTAACACAGTGAAAAGGAATGACACAATTTAGTGTTAAATAGACACTTGTGTCATTAAACAAAACAAAATTAGTGTTTAAAATGAACACTTACAGTGAAAAATAACACAATTCAGTGTTAAAAATACACGTGTGTCATAAAACACAGAAAGTGTCAGATATTAACATGATTAATGAGTTAAAAAATAACACTATGAAGTGTTATTTTAACTCAAAATCCGTGAGAATTATATAAACTCATGAAAAGTGTTGATTTTAACACTATTTGAGTTGTAATAACACCCTAAAGACACAGTAGATTTTGCTGTGAGGGATAAAGAGCAACTAGTGATCATAACATTCTGTAGCCTTGCAGGTGACTCAAAGTATTTTCAGATTTAGTAACATCCTGTATACTTTTATTTTGATGTTAAATACCACTTTTAATGTAGTATTTAACAGAATGTAGTGCTAAAACAACACTTTTGTGTCATTAAACAACACAACCGGTGTTTAAATTTAACACAGTGAAAAGGAATGACACAATTTAGTGTTACATATACACTTGTGCAAAATTAACACTTAATCGTGAAAAGGAATCAACCAATTCAGTGTTAAAATCACATTTGCGTCATAAAACACAGAAAGCGTCAGAAGTTAACACGATTAATGAGTTAAAAAATAACACTGCGAAGTGTTATTTTAACTCAAAGTCCGTGAGAATTATATAAACTCGGGAAAAATGTTGATTTGAACACTATTTGAGTTGAAATAACACCCTAGATTTTGCTGTGTTATAGATAACAAAAAACTACGGTGCATAAAAAAAGGGAACAAAAAAGATAGCATCGCGAAAAATAGTACAACAGGTAAAATATGATCATCAAGAACAGAGTAGCTACCTTCGCTGGGAGGAAGACAATACAGGTCAAGAAGGCAAAAGGACTTACAAGAACTGGAATCGAGCAGAAGAACCCAGAGCATGAATCTGAAGTCCTGTGTCCACAAGGAAGAATCCATACAGGTGTGATTAATTAGGCCTGTTAATTACGCACACCTGGGAGTGGTTAGTTAGGTCTGTAACAGAAAACAAAGGGGTGATAACAACGAAAAAAACACAAGACACAAAGGAAAAAACAATTAACTGCTCCAAACACTGAACACCTAAATGGTCTTACCCTCCAAACAAATGGTGACAAAACAGAGCGTGAGACACTTTTGTCCTTAAAAGCGCAGACTTCTGCTCGCGCTGGCCAAAGTGTAGCGTTCCGAAACAAACGGAGACTTATGATGACGTCACTGTTGTGCGCCGTCATTTCCAAAAGCTCAATGCTTGTCACTCAGCCTCAAAGGTTGGGATTGGGGGTTAAATCACCAAAAATGATTCCCGGGCGCGGCCACCGCTGCTGCTCACTGCTCCCTTCATCTCCCAGGGGGGTGATCAAGGGTTATGGGTCATATGCAGAGAATAATTTCACCACACCTAGTGTGTGTGTTTTAACCCCAAATATGTGTTTTTGAAACTGTCCGTGTTCGTGCGGACATGGCCTAAAGGTCCTCCATTTTTTTTATTTTTTTTGTGTCCTGTCCAGCTTCTCAGGCAAATCATATAGTTGATGTAGATGCCCATGTCAGCTGTTCATATTTACTTTACAAAAGAGAAGTGTAGGATACTTCTCTTGTTGCCTTATTTGTATTTGACTTTATTAAATGTATTTATATTATCATTTAGTGCAGCCGGGCCGGAGCAGGAGGGGATAGAAAGAGAAAAAAAAGAAGACAGAGGGGGAAATTGTGGGGACAAGAGGGGGATTAGACAGAGAGACAAAAACAACAACAGCAAACAACAACAACAACAACAATAGATCAACATCAGCAAATATGACATGTACAAATATGATGGTAAAAGTAATAGCAAAAAAGCAGTTAGCGAAAAATAAAAAATAATACAGAAATGACAATGAGCATTATTACACTACAAATGGATCAATACAAATACCAATAGAAATAGCGCTATTGATAAAGAACACTACCAATACTTTACCTTTATTATCAACAATACAGTTGTTCAAATGCAACAATACATATACGTAATGATAACTTGAGATACGAAAGAATGCAGAAAAATGGAGGGGGAGAAAGAGAAGCAACCTACATTAACCTTGTAGATTGTTATAGTAGGTTAAGCTTTGTCAGTGTGCCATGTGTTATACCCAGTTTACCCTAGGGCAACAACGTTAATATATGTTTGATGAAACGTGATTATGTGCATGACTGTAAGTATGCATATGTACTTGTATATGTACAGAATGTGTATATGTGTTTGTACAATGAATGTATATGTACAGAATGTGTATATGTGTTTTTACAGTGAATGTATATGTACAGAATGTGTATATGTGTTTGTACAGTGAATGTATATGTACAGAATGTGTATATGTGTTTTTACAGTGAGTGTATATGTACAGTATGTGTATGTGTATGTTTGTATATTGAATGTGCGTGTGGGTGTACGAACTTTAAGTATGTAAATATGTACTGTATTTGTGTATGTATGTGGGAGCGTAGGTACCTATGTATGTATGTATGTGAGCATATGTGAATTTGTATGTACAATATATTCGACTCCCAGAGTGCGTGGGAGCCAGAGCACGGCCCCATCACCCCCGAGAGCCCAACCCACAAACAGTATGCGTGGTGCCCAGGGAACCAAGGACCACCGCCCCCTAAAGGTCCTCCATAAGCACACACGATTGGTCTTTTCTTTATTTTAGTCAAGTATGTTACAAAAGGTAAACATAGTAGGCTATACTGTAGCAGTGGTTCTCAAACTTTTTTCCACCAAGTATTACTTCAGAAAATACATAATACCATGATGACCAACATCAAAACACAGTAGCGTAGTAGGGCTTAGTATTTATTAAAAACCAGGCAGAGATTTTATTTAACAAGTAAATTTCATATTTTGAATATAGGAAAATAAAACACTGTGCTTTAATCAAGTGAATCTTTGGCGTAGCACAAGATGGAGCCCAAGCACCAGTTTGAGAATGGCTGGGCTATAAGCTAACAGTAGCTGGCAGCTACACAACAGCTAAGCACACAATAGCACACAAGCTAAACATGCGTAGTAAATGTCCTTCAATGAAGAATATTGCAGTGTAAAAAAACATTTGTCATTATAAAAAGGTATCGAATAAAAACAGTTACATATTACTTGCACATACAAAGCCTCCAAGGCAGAAGCGTATTATAAAGTATCTAGTAACAAATGTGTCCGCATCATTCAACTTACTGCGTCAATTGCGTGAAAGGTTGTTAAAGTTTTTTGACACGTTGACATAACATCATAATAACTAGTAATGTCATGGTTTAATAGGTTGTTCTGTAAAACATGTACCTTATTTTTCGGACCATAGGGCGCACTGCCGATAAGCGGGTCTCTTCAGGTCTATTTTCATACAAAAGGTGCACTGGATTATAAGGCGCATTAAAGGAGTCATATTATGATTTTTTTCTAAATGTAAAACACTTCCTTGTGGTCTACATAACATGTAATGGTGGTTCTTTGGTCAAAATGTTGCATAGATTATGTTTTACAGATCATCTTCAAGCCGCTTTCTGACAGTCGCTTCAGGATGCGCCGTTTTGTGGGCGGTCTTATTTACGTGGCTCACCTTCCGCAGCGTCTTCTCCTCGTCATCTTTGTTGTAGCGGTGTAGCGTGCAAGGACGGGAGTGGAAGAAGTGTCAAAAGATGGAGCTAACTGTTTTAATGACATTCAGACTTTACTTCAATCAATAACAGAGCAGCATCTCCTCATCCGGAACCAACAACACCGGATATGTGTCCCGTGAAAAACCGTCCGACCGGAACTCTAATACTTAAAGTTCCTTGGGTGAATAATGTAAACTCACTACACCGGTATGTTTTAGCGCTTTCATGGCGAGTTTACTGACAGACAGAGGTGGGACCAAGTCATTGTTTTGCAAGTCATAAGTAAGTCTCAAGTCTTTGCCCTCAATTCCAGAGTCAAGACAGGCATGTACCGAGTCAAGTCCAAAGTCAAGACTGGAAAGTCTCAATTTAAGTCCCAAGTCCTGCATTTTGAGTTTCGAGTCCTTTCAAGTCATTTTAACCACAGACTAATATATTTAAACAGATTGTGTATGCTTCTAAAACACTGTATTTATTTATTAAAACAAGTGCATTTGAAATTGCAGGAAAAAAAATAGTGCTGACATTGCACTTCGTAATAGCACTATTAACCAGTCATTTTAAACATTTAACTCATACCTTTACGAAATAAACACATTTGAAAAAACAAGTGTAACTGTACTTATTTGCACAAAAGTATTAACATTGTATTTCCATGGCATATTGCATTGTAACTCGTTCCACAACAGTTTCTATCCTGTTCTTACCTTATCTCATTGATCTCATCTCATACTGTATGTGTGTTTATGTGTGCGTACACATGAAAAACATAACAAATACATGAACATAACAATGAACAGACATGTACTTTTTAGATGTCAGGGCCCTGTGCAATATGTACACATATTCTTAATATAGTATACATTTTAACTGACCTTTATTTGACTATGTTTGTCTTTTGGTAGGTGGCTAAAATACACCGAGCTGCTGACCGCCGTCTAACGTTACGTTACTGTGTGTGATACATTGACTAACGTAACGTTATGTGTAGGTACCTCATGCAACCTTGCTTGAAAAAAATCACTTGACAAGAAGTATGAATAAGGTAGCGAACTGAGGTGGACGCAACAGACGTTATAACCATAGACATCTTATAAGTAGACGCAGCATTGGCTGCTGTGACGGGAGAATTTTTCCTCATTGCCGCGTTGTTTGACAGCTCTTCTTTGTTGGTTGTCCTGTAATTTGATTGGATGAATGTTGTGGGATGAAACGTGGATGTAATTTGATTGGATGTTGTATTGACAGGCAGCACACACGCTGACAGACACACACACGTACACAATGAAAGATACGGAGCGCTCCTGAATAACTTTTTGGGTTTTGGGGAAAGTAGCAAGTCTTGTCAAGTCAAAAGGCTCAAGTCCAAGTGAAGTCACAAGTCATTGATGTTAAAGTCTAAGTCGAGTTGCAAGTCTCTTTACATTTTGTCAAGTCGAGTCTAAAGTCATCAAATTCATGACTCGAGTCTAAGTCATGTGACTCGAGTGCACACCTCTGCAGACAGATATAAGTAAGAACTTTACACTACTTTATACTAACCCCGTTTCCATATGAGTTGGGAAATTGTGTTTGATGTAAATATAAACGGAATACAATGATTTGCAAATAATTTTCAACCCATATTCAGTTGAATATGCTACAAAGACAACATATTTTTTTTTGCAAATAATCATTAACTTTAGAATTTGGTGCCAGCAACATGTGACAAAGAAGTTGGGAAAGGTGGCAATAAATACTGATAAGGTTGAGGAATGCTCATCAAACACTTATTTGGAACATCCCACAGATGAACAGGCTAATTAGGAACAGGTGGGTGCCATGATTGGGTATAAAAGTAGATTCCATGAAATGCTCAGTCATTCACAAACAAGGATGGGGCGAGGGTCACCACTTTGTCAACAAATGCGTGAGCAAATTGTTGAACAGCTTAAGAAAAACCTTTCTCTACCAGCTATTGCAAAGAATTCAGAGATTTCAACATCTACGCTCCGTAATATCATCAAAGGGTTCAGAGAATCTGGAGAAATCACTGCACGTAAGCAGCTAAGCCCGTGACCTTCGATCCCTCAGGCTGTACTGCATCAACAAGCGACATCAGTGTGTAAAGGATGTAACCACATGGGCTCAGGAACACTTCAGAAACCCACTGTCAGTAACTACAGTTGGTCGCTACATCTGTAAGTGCAAGTTAAAACTCTCCTATGCAAGGCGAAAACCGTTTATCAACAACACCCAGAAACGCCGTCGGCTTCGCTGGGCCTGAGCTCATCTAAGATGGACTGATACAAAGTGGAAAAGTGTTCTGTGGTCTGACGAGTCCACATTTCAAATTGTTTTTGGAAACTGTGGACGTCGTGTCCTCCGGACCAAAGAGGAAAAGAACCATCCGGATTGTTATAGGCGCAAAGTTGAAAAGCCAGCATCTGTGATGGTATGGGGGTGTATTAGTGCCCAAGACATGGGTAACTTACACATCTGTGAAGGCGCCATTAATACTGAAAGGTACATACAGGTTTTAGAGCAACATATGTTGCCATCCAAGCAACGTTACCATGGACGCCCCTGCTTATTTCAGCAAGACAATGCCAAGCCACATGTTACATCAACGTGGCTTCATAGTAAAAGAGTGCGGGTACTAGACTGGCCTGCCTGTAGTCCAGACCTGTCTCCCATTGAAAATGTGTGGCACATTATGAAGCCTAAAATACCACAACGGAGACCCCCGGACTGTTGAACAACTTAAGCTGTACATCAAGCAAGAATGGGAAAGAATTCCACCTGAGAAGCTTAAAAAATGTGTCTCCTTAGTTCCCAAACGTTTACTGAGTGTTGTTAAAAGGAAAGGCCATGTAACACAGTGGTGAACATGCCCTTTCCCAACTACTTTGGCACGTGTTGCAGCCATGAAATTCTAAGTTAATTATTGCAAAAAAAAAAAAAAAAAAGTTTATGAGTTTGAACATCAAATATCTTGTCTTTGTAGTGCATTCAATTGAATATGGGTTGAAAAGGATTTGCAAATCATTGTATTCCATTTATATGTACATCTAACACAATTTCCCAACTCATATGGAAACGGGGGTTGTATTAGAAATGGCAACAGTGGAGGATGAATGTCCCATATCAAGAAGATAGAGAAAAAGAAGAAGCTTATCGACTACGTTGTCGACATGGACTACAAAAGCGGACTTGCGCAATTTTTCAGGATTTACACAGATCCCAAATACAGATCAGCAGGTACCAGAAGTTAAGAAAAGTTGCTTTTGCATAATATTGCGAAACAAAACGCCAGGTAATATGTCTGCTAATAGGTGCCATTTTGCGGTCCTTATACACACACCATAATAATACTCGTATGTTTAATGCGCCGATGGAACATGTGAAGTTTTGGTGCTGTTTACTGGCGTCATTTTGCAGTTTACACATATCTCTTATGTGTGACTGCCATCTACTGGTCACACTTATCATTAAACCATGTGCTTAAAAAAAAAATGATTCGAGGTCCGTAAGCACAACCAGAATTATTCCATATTCCGTAAGGCGATTTTTGAGGAAATGAAAGGATTTTAAGTGCGCCTTATAGTCCGAAAAATACTGTATATTAAATATCAAAAGACACTAAAATTGCTTATTTCGTCTAAAGGCTCTCATCTTCTTCAGAAGGGGACAAAGCAGGTTCCCTCAAATAGAGTTCGACCGGGAGAAAAATGCACTTTTTGCTGCAATGGGACTTCCGGTTCCGGTTCACCGTGCGTGACTGCTCGCTGACTGCTCGCTGTTTCGAAAAAGCTAAGTATCGTTCTATTTGTGTGCTTTTAAATTGTTCTGCAGCTTTCTTTATTACTTTCTCAACATATTTAGTAGTACTATTTAACTTGCAAATCACCCGATCTCTGTCTCTCCACCCCTCCCGCAGCTAGCTAGCAGCTAGCTGCTAAGCTAACGAAGCTAGCGCGGAGAAAGGCGTCGCCGGGCGCCGGTCAGAAGGAGTCTACTCCTGCACACCGTGACCAGGACTTCTCGGAAGACAGCAGGAACTTCACTCGGTGACAGAAAACACCGTGAGTATGGCTTCCTGCGCGTCTTGCACCTTACTCACGGAGAGGCTGGCTCTGCTAGAGGGCCGTGTCCGCCAGTTAGAGCAGAGTAATCTCGTAACTTTAGATGTTGCGGACACATCTGCTAGCGTTAGCTGTAGCGAGCTAACTAGCCCAGCCTGTAGCAGTCCTAAGCGGCCTACAAGCTACGGTGTACCGGTTGAGACGCATAATAGATTTAGCTCTTTAGCTAGTCCTACACCCCAGTCTACCGGGCACCACACCTTAGTCATAGGGGACTCCATCACCCGAAACATAAAGCTTAGCAAACCAGCCACAATTAAGTGCATCCCGGGGGCCCGAGCACCTGACATAGAGGCTAATCTTAGGGAGCTAACTCGCAACAGGCCTAGTAAACACGTACGACAGGCTAATCGCACCACTAGTTATGCGAATATAGTTGTACACGTTGGCTCCAATGACACTAGAATGAGACAGTCAGAGATTACAAAGAGAAACATAGCCAGGACTTGTGATCTCGCTAGAAAGATGTCCAGGCATCGAGTAATTGTCTCTGGCCCCCTGCCTGCGAGAGGCAATGATGAGAGATATAGCAGATTAGTCTCGCTTAACAAGTGGCTGGCTAGCTTCTGTAGACAACAGGGACTAACGTTTATTGATAATTGGCCCTCTTTCTGGGGCAAACCAGGCTTGCTGATGAGGGACGGCCTTCACCCTAACCAGGAAGGCGCCATCATCCTGTCTAAGAATATAGACTACTGTTTAAGTCACATTTGACTAACTACACTAGAGCAAGCCCGGTCACAGGCAATTACAGAGCCTGCTAGTCCGGGTGAGGAGTCAGTTAAGCTAGAACTAGCCAGCGCCAGGCTGGATAATTCCTGTACGCATAGCAATTTTCTTAGAATAACACACAACTCACATAATGTGTTTTCTGTTGTGAATGTGTCCGGGGTAGATATGCATTCTACTGAGGTGGCAAATCATGATGCGTTCAGTCGATCGCAGCATCAAGCAAACAATCTGAAAATTCCCGTCGTATCAATTCCTAGATATGGTCGAAACTATTTAAAGTGCACTACGTATAATAAACGCAACATTATTAATATTTCTACTACGGATAATTTAAACAAAAACTCGTCAAAACAGCCCAATACTTATAATATGGGCTTTTTAAACATAAGATCATTGTCTCCCAAAACGTTATTAGTTAATGAGGTCATTAGAGACAACAATCTTAACGTCATTGGTCTTAGCGAAACCTGGCTCAAACCAGACGAATTTTTTGCGCTAAATGAGGCATCTCCTCCTAACTATATGAATGCGCATATTGCCCGTCCCCTTAAAAGGGGTGGGGGGGTCGCACTAATATACAATGAAAACTTTAACCTTACCCCTAACCTAAATAATAAATACAAATCGTTTGAGGTGCTTACTATGAGGTCTGTCGCACCGCTGCCTCTCGATATGGCTGTTATCTACCGCCCCCCAGGGCCCTACTCGGACTTTATTAATGAATTCTCAGAGTTCGTTGCTGATCTAGTGACGCACGCAGACAATATAATCATAATGGGGGACTTTAATATCCATATGAATACCCCATCGGACCCTCAGTGCGTGGCGCTCCAGACTATAATTGATAGCTGTGGTCTTACACAAATAATAAATGAACCTACGCATCGCAACGGCAATACGATAGATCTAGTGCTGGTCAGGGGTGTCACCACCTCCAAAGTTATGGTACTCCCGTATACTAAAGTAATGTCCGATCATTACCTTATAAAATTCGAAGTTCTGACTCATTGTCAACAAACTAATAATAATAATAACTGCTATAGCAGCCGCAACATTAATGCCGCCACAACGATGACTCTTGCTGACCTACTGCCTTCGGTAATGGCACCATTCCCAAATTATGTCGGCTCTATTGATAACCTCACTAACAACTTTGACAATGCCCTGCGCAAAACCATTGATAGTATAGCACCGCTAAAACAAAAAAGGGCCCCTAAAAGGCGCACCCCATGGTTTACAGAGGAAACCAGAGCTCATAAATTATCATGTAGAAAGTTGGAACGCAAATGGCGCGCGACCAAGCTTGAGGTTTTCCATCAAGCATGGAGTGATAGTTTAATATCGTATAAACGCATGCTTACCTTAGCTAAAGCTAAATATTACTCAAATCTCATCCGCCTCAACAAAAACGACCCTAAATTTTTGTTTAGTACAGTAGCATCGCTAACCCAACAAGGGACTCCTCCCAATAGCTCCACCCACTCGGCAGATGACTTTATGAATTTCTTTAATAAGAAAATTGAACTCATTAGAAAGGAGATTAAAGACAACGCATCCCAGCTACAACTGGGTTCTATGAACACAGATACAACTGTATCTACGACGGATACTGCAATACAAAATAGTCTCTCTCTTTTTGATGAAATAACATTAGAGGAACTATTACAGCGTGTAAGTGGGATAAAACAAACAACATGTTTACTTGACCCACTTCCTGGGAAACTTATCAAGGAGCTTTTTGTATTATTAGGTCCATCAGTGCTAAATATTATAAACTTATCACTTTCCTCTGGCACTGTTCCCCTAGCATTCAAGAAAGCGGTTATTCATCCTCTGCTCAAAAGACCTAACCTTGATCCTGACCTCATGGTAAACTACCGACCGGTGTCCCACCTTCCCTTTATTTCGAAAATCCTCGAAAAAATTGTCGCACAGCAGCTAAATGAACACTTAGTGTCTAACAATCTCTGTGAACCTTTTCAATCCGGTTTCAGGGCAAATCACTCTACGGAGACAGCCCTCGCAAAAATGACTAATGATCTACTGCTAACGATGGATTCTGATGCGTCATCTATGTTGCTGCTTCTTGATCTTAGCGCTGCTTTCGATACCGTCGATCATAATATTTTATTAGAGCGTATCAAAACACGTATTGGTATGTCAGACTTAGCTTTGTCGTGGTTTAACTCTTATCTTACTGACAGGATGCAATGCGTCTCCCATAATAATGTGACCTCGGACTATGTTAAGGTAACGTGCGGAGTTCCTCAGGGTTCGGTTCTTGGCCCTGCACTCTTTAGTATTTACATGCTGCCGCTAGGCGACATCATACGCAAATACGGTGTTAGCTTTCATTGTTATGCTGATGACAGCCAACTCTACATGCCCCTAAAGCTGACCAACACGCCGGATTGTAGTCAGCTGGAGGCGTGTCTTAATGAAATTAAACAATGGATGTCCGCTAACTTCTTGCAACTCAACGCCAAGAAAACGGAAATGCTGATTATCGGTCCTGCTAAACACCGACATTTATTTAATAATACCACCTTAACATTTGACAACCAAACAATTACACAAGGCGAATCAGTAAAGAATCTGGGTATTATCTTCGACCCAACTCTCTCGTTTGAATCACACATTAAGAGTGTTACTAAAACGGCCTTCTTTCATCTCCGTAATATCGCTAAAATTCGTTCTATTTTATCCACTAGCGACGCTGAGATCATTATTCATGCGTTCGTTACGTCTCGTCTCGACTACTGTAACGTATTATTTTCGGGTCTCCCTATGTCTAGCATTAAAAAATTACAGTTGGTACAAAATGCGGCTGCTAGACTTTTGACAAGAACAAGAAAGTTTGATCATATTACGCCTATACTGGCTCACCTGCACTGGCTTCCTGTGCACTTAAGAAGTGACTTTAAGGTTTTACTACTTACGTATAAAATACTACACGGTCTAGCTCCGTCCTATCTTGTCGATTGCATTGTACCATATGTCCCGGCAAGAAATCTGCGTTCAAAGAACTCCGGCTTATTAGTGATTCCCAGAGCCCAAAAAAAGTCTGCGGGCTATAGAGCGTTTTCTATTCGGGCTCCAGTACTATGGAATGCCCTCCCGGTAACAATTAGAGATGCTACCTCAGTAGAAGCATTTAAGTCCCATCTTAAAACTCATTTGTATACTCTAGCCTTTAAATAGCCCCCCTGTTAGACCAGTTGATCTGCCGTTTCTTTTCTTTTCTCCTCTGCTCCCCTTTTCCTTGAGGGGGGGGGGCACAGGTCCGGTGGCCATGGATGAAGTGCTGGCTGTCCAGAGTCGGGACCCGGGGTGGACCGCTCGCCTGTGCATCGGCTGGGAACATCTCTGCGCTGCTGACCCGTCTCCGCTCGGGATGGTGTCCTGCTGGCCCCACTATGGACTGGACTCTTACTATTATGTTGGATCCACTATGGACTGGACTCTCACAATATTATGTCAGACCCACTCGACATCCATTGCTTTCGGTCTCCCCTAGAGGGGGGGGGTTACCCACATATGCGGTCCTCTCCAAGGTTTCTCATAGTCATTCACATCGACGTCCCACTGGGGTGAGTTTTTCCTTGCCCGTATGTGGGCTTTGTACCGAGGATGTCGTTGTGGCTTGTGCAGCCCTTTGAGACACTTGTGATTTAGGGCTATATAAATAAAGATTGATTGATTGATTGATGATCAATATCAAATCGGGCACGGGCACACATCACCAATGCGACCGTTGGCTCACAGGTGCACACAAATTGACAGGAAATGGGTAAACCCTGATATAATGCCATATCAAATGTTTCAGTATGATACCGACAAAGGTTGCATATCTAATCGGTAGTAGTATCTACACCTTAGCCTCAAAGGAAAGCTAGCAGAAGGCTTGGGGAGTCGATGCCATGCAATAAAAGAGCAGCTTAGTGTTGCAAGCTGGCTGTTTAACGACTTGGAAATGTGTGAGCTGGCCGGCTGACAAATTGAGGAGCTGGCGGATTGGTTGACTGGCAGTGTAATGGCTGGAGGTGCTGGAAGACTTCCAACAGGCCACTATTGGACTTGACTGACTGGATCCTGGGGGAGAAGTATATTTCTCTGTTAATGTGTGTTGGCTTTTTACTGCATGCCGGATGTAATGTTGCATACGGGCAGCAACCACCGTACACAAGATATAGAAAGTCCATGCATCCCAGTTTCAGACTTGTCATTCATGTCTTTTTTCATAATTTAAATGCTTGGCCATATGTTTATTTTATTTACCTTTTGGATGACAGCTAAACAGATCTCGCTTCACACCGTCCTACACTGTTGTAATTGTATTTTTCAGGACATTTTACATTCATTTTCCGAGACATTTTTCCATCCAAGGTTCCAGTGGGTCAGTGAACGTTTTGGTTCAATGGGTTTTCATTTCATAAATGGGAATTGAAAAAAACGAAACAAACTTGATTTTAAAATAGAGAAAATACAGGAATCCATAAACATTTTAATAAACCCACCAAATTTCAAGACATTTGTTGACCTGAAAGGAGCTATATGGTCCACACTGCAACAAAAGAGCTGACAAAATATAAGATAAAAAGGCGAGATTTTAGGAACAAGTTATGTCTGTCCATGCAGCAAATTAGATTTACTTGACAAAACATTGTAAATTAAGATTTGTATATCTGGAAATTACTCGAACTGTTATCATACTTGCCAACCCTCCCGGATTTACCAGGAGACTCCCGAAATTCAGCGCCTCTCCCGAAAACCTCCGGGACAAATTTTCTCCCGAAAATCTCCCGAAATTCATGCGGACCTGAGTGACGTGTCGACAGCCTGTTTTCACGTCCGCTTTCCCACAATATAAACAGCGTGCCTGCCCAATCACGTTATAACTGTAGAATGATCGAGGGTGAGTTCTTGGTTTCTTATGTGAGTTTATTGTTGGGCAGTTTCATTAACGTCCTCCCAGCGCGGCAACAACACACAACAACAGCAGTCATGTTTTTGTCTACCGTAAAGCAGTTTGTCTGCCGTAAACAGCAATGTTCTGACACTCTTAAATAGGACAATATTGCCATCTACTGTACATGCATATGTGACAATAACATCTACGGCTTTTAGAGAGTGCAGTGCACAACTGCGCACACAACAAGGAGACAAAGCAGAATGCATCATCAGAGAGGGTGTTCAGCATGGTTAGAAAAATAGTGACAGAGAATAGAACAAGGATGGACAATTCAACCCTTAACTCAACAATGAGTAGATGAGTGTTATGTGTGTGTATATGTGTAAATAAATGAACACTGAAATTCAAGTATTTCTCTTATTTATATATATATATATATATATATATATATATATATATATATATATATATATATATATATGAAATACTTGACTTGGTGAATTCTAGCTGTAAATATACTCCTCCCCTCTTAACCACGCCCCCAACCAAAAACTAAACGCAAATATATGAACATCCTAGCTGTCGGCATTCTAATGACAGCAGACGTCGTACAGTAAGTGATGTTTGATTATGTTTGCTGGCTCTCATAAAGTCTGCAGTGAGTGATAATCAGTGATGAAAAAAATAAAAAAAAGGCAAATGGATGCCTTTTTTAAATTAATGCGCAGTGTATGCTTAAAATTATCAAAATACGTAAATATTAAATGTCATTATAAATGTGCCCGTTCTAAATTACAAAAATACTTGAATCAGGGGTGGCAAACTCATTTTAGATCCGGGGCCACATTGGGAAAAATCTACTCCCAAGTGGGCAGGACTGGTAAAATCACTGCACGATAACTTAAAAATAATCTTTGTTTAAAGATAGAACAAGCACATTCTGAAAATGTACAAATCAGTACAGTCAGCGGTTGATAGTATTCTATCTCTATTTGTCGTTATTTATACTTTCTGAATAAATTATGTGATAATGTTCATCAACCAACTCATTGGTGTTAATTTTCAATCTATTGAGATAAAAATATATATATATATATATATCAAAATCAAATTAGAGGATGTTATTTATGTAGTTTGCTCCGTTTCCTCGACTGTATGTACTAACAACATCATGTGGTTTCTTTTTTTTTTTCACATATGTAGCATCATCTATAAAGATACAAAGAATTGCTATTGCGACATCCAGTGGACACATTTAGAACAGCAATTTCTTTCATTCCAAAATTTCGGCTCATTTTTATATTAAGCAAACTCATCCCGCGGGCCGGATAAATTAACAAAGCTCACCTTCGGCAGCGTCTTCTCCCCGTCATCTTTGTTGTAGCGGTGTAGCATGCAAGGACGGGAGTGGAAGAAGTGTCAAAAGATGGAGCTAACTGTTTTAATGACATTCAGACTTTACTTCAATCAATAACAGAGCAGCATCTTCTCATCCGGAAACAACAACATCGGAAATGTGTCCCGTGAAAAACAGTCCGACCGGAACTCTCTAAAAACTAAAATTCCTTGGGTGAATAATGTAAACTCACCACACCGGTATGTTTTAGCGCTTTAATGGCGAGTTTACTGACAGATATAAGAAATAACTTTACACTACTTTATATAAGAAATGGCAACAGTGGAGGATGAATGTCCCATAACAAGAAAATAGAGAAAAAGAAGAAGCTTACCGACTACGGTGTCGGCACGGACTACAAAGCACACAATTCTTCAGGATGTATGCAGATCCCAAATAGAGATCAGCAGGTACCAGAAGGTAAGAAATGTTGCTTTTGCATAATATTGCGAAACAAAACGCCTGATAATATGTCTTACCTTATACTCGTATGCTGAAGCACATCAAGCGGTGCGGCTTCATAGCTTACCAAAGTCCTACTAAAACATTTTGATAGATTTTTGAGCGCCGTGTGTAATGTTCTATATTTTCAATGGAACATATAAAATGTTGGTGTTGTTTACTTGAGTAATATTGCCATCATAGTGCAGTCTACACGTATCCCTTATGTTTGACTGCCATCTACTGGTCACACTTATTACACCATGTACCAAATAAAATTGCTTCAAGGTCGGTAAGCAAAACCAGATATTTTGCGTACATTAGGCGCACCGGGTTATAAGGCGCACGGTCGAGTTTTGAGAAAAAAAGGATTTTAAGTGCGTCTTATAGTCTGGAAAATACAGTAAACGCTCTCTTTCACACTTTGTGAATAAACATTGAAAAGTTATGATATCATGCCATGTAATGTTTTTTACAGTGTGTAGTTTGTGTGTACAGTATTATTTGTTTTGATATACTGGGAGGTTATTGTACACTGCTGTTCTTTATTGAATGTATAGTTACAGTACCTCTCGGCAGCAGGTGCTGCAATTTAAAGGCCTACTGAAATGTGATTTTCTTATTCAAACGGGGATAGCAGGTCCATTCTATGTGTCATACTTGATCATTTCGCGATATTGCCATATTTTTGTTGAAAGGATTTAGTAGAGAACATCGACGATAAAGTTTGCAACTTTTGGTCGCTGATAAAAAAAGCCTTGCCTGTACCGGAAGTAGCAGACGAGTAGCGTGACGTCACAGGTTGTGGAGCTCCTCACATCTGCATATTGTTTACAATCATGGCCACCAGCAGCGAGAGCGATTCGGACCGAGAAAGCGACGATTTCCCCATTAATTTGAGCGAGGATGAAAGATTTGTGGATGAGGAAAGTGAGAGTGAAGGACTAGAGGGCAGTGGGAGCGATTCAGATAGGGAAGATGCTGTAAGAGGCGGGTGGGACCTGATATTCAGCTGGGAATGACTAAAAGAGTAAATAAACACAAGATACTCTATTAGCCACAACACAACCAGGCTTATATTTAATATGCCACAAATTAATCCCGCATAACAAACACCTCCCCCCTCCCGTCCATATAACCCGCCAATACAACTCAAACACCTGCACAACACACTCAATCCCACAGCCCAAAGTACCGTTCACCTCCCCAAAGTTCATACAGCACATATATTTCCCCAAAGTCCCCAAAGTTACGTACGTGACATGCACATAGCGGCACGCACGTACGGGCAAGCGATCAAATGTTTGGAAGCCGCAGCTGCATGCACACTCACGGTACTGCGTCTGCGTATCCAACTCAAAGTCCTCCTGGTAAGAATCTCTGTTGTGCCAGTTCTCCACAGGCCAATGGTAAAGCTTGACTGTCATCTTTTGGGAATGTAAACAATGAAACACCGGCTGTGTTATCCGGCACAACAGTCAGGGGGTGCATTCTACGGCGGGGGTGCGTTATCCGGCACAACACCTGCCGCAATACACCGCTTCCCACCTACAGCTTTCTTCTTTGCTGTCTCCATTGTTCATTGAACAAATTGCAAAAGATTCACCAACACAGATGTCCAGAATACTGTGGAATTTTGCGATGAAAACAGACGCCTTAATAGCTGGCCACCATGCTGTCCCAAAATGTCCTCTACAATCCGTGATGTCACGTGCCGAGACGTTTTCAGCAGGATATTTCGCGCAAAATTTAAAATTGCACTTTAGTAAGCTAACCCGGCCGTATTGGCATGTGTTGCAATGTTAAGATTTCATCATTGATGTATAAACTATCAGACTGCGTGGTCGGTAGTAGTGGGTTTCAGTTGTCCTTTAAGTTCTTTTTAAAATATATGGTGAAGCACACTGATCTAAAATAACTAACATTTTAAAACAACTTTTTCATAAGGTAGTGACATGGGTTCAGTTCTATTTTATTTTGTATCACTATCGACCACTGAAATTCTGGTATTGCAACAACTTTACTGTCCACAATTTCACTTGATAACGCCATCATTATCAAGAGTTACAAGTATTCCTTGAGAGCAAAACTTGCCTGTGATTCATGTGTGACAGCTTCATTTTGCAGCTTTGCTATCTCCTCAACAAGTGGACAATTTAGGAGTAGTTTGCGGTTTATGACAAGATGAAGCTCTGTCTTGTCATGAAAGGATTTAAGGCCACAGAGGCTGCAGTGTAGTTCCAAGTGATGTAGTTCCGGTTTAAATCAGAACTCATGCAGGGACGACACAATGGGGACGTGATAAATGGCAAGCAACGGCATGCTTTGAAAAATGGAATACTGTAAATTACTTTTTGCTGGTGTCATTTATTTTTTTTATTTTTTTTACAGGCGTAGACTATATATTGTCTCTCAACTAATCTTTGGCCAGATTGTAGTAGTTCTCTGGAATTACTGCCAAGCTGCCACCAGAGCGGAGGTGATGAACGCCAGTGTTATTTACACGTAAGAGACATCTTGATGGGAGATTTTCTGCAAAATTATTGATCACAATGGGGAAAACTCTCAAAGACTTTGAACTTTCACAACTGACTGCTACTCAAACATATGGTAAAAAAAAATAATTTAAATAATCAGGGAGGCGACTATGCAATTCAATCAAATACAGTTGGAATAAATTAGCAAACACACATCTCATGTAATTAATCACAACATTTTCATTAATCATGCAATTTGTTTTGACAGTACAAGCTCTTATAGTCTTATTGGCTGAGTTGTGACCCCAAGATGCAGGAAACAGGAGAATGACATGCAGGTAAGACACGTATTTAATTATGTTTAACACAGAATGAGCAGTCATGCATGCAGCTAACAGTCAGTAACACAAACAATCCAGATGAGGCAGTTATTAATAGAAGCCAGCTGATTGGCAACCACTATTAGGTGTGGCCAGGCTGCCAATCAGCGACAGGTGAGGGGAAAGAGCGCTCGGGGGAGACATGCGGGAAAGGGAACCAAACATAAGAGTGCTACACAGGAAACAACCACAAACTAAGGAAACATAAGAAGACGAGATGTGACAGATGGTCAAACTTTTAGCGTAACGGCTATATGGTAAGTGATCAGATCGACGCATGTGTCAGTACAAAAATGAGTGAGGAAGCACATTTCGCTCCAGAATACAGTCTGATAAAACTGTTACCAGGTTTTGTGCAAATAAATGACATGCATGTCGTTCCTGGGAGACATTGTGACAATAAAATTGCATTTGTGTACAAATATTGGGGTCTTCTCTGAAACTATTAATTAAGTAATTATGATTAATTCGAATAAAAAAAAATATGATTAACCTGTTTAAAAATTTTACATTTGACATCCCTAATATACATGTATGTTTACATGTATGCCTATATGTATATGTGTACATGTATATATGTATATGTAAATATATATATATATATATATATATATATGTCTTAATAAGGTTATCCAAAAAATAGTGCTCGATACCGTAGTAGAGCGCAATATATGTATGTGTGGGGAAAAAAAATCACAAGACTATTTCATCTCTACAGGCCTGTTTCATGAGCGGGGGTACCCTCAATCGTCAGGAGATTTTAATGGGAGCATTCGCATAGTCATTCTGCGCGGGTATGGGAATGTTCTTCGTGGAGTAGTCGATGTTGAATTTTTCCATTTCTGATCGTCGTACAGTGCTCAACAAATGTCAATTTGGAGCGGAGTATATGTCTTAATTAGGTTATCCAAAAAATAGTGCTCGATACCGTAGTAGAGCGCAATATATGTATGTGTGGGGAAAAAAAATCACAAGACTATTTCATCTCTACAGGCCTGTTTCATGAGGAGATGAAATAGTCTTGTGATTTTTTTCCCCCACACATATATATATATATATATATATATATATATATATATATATATATATATATAAATATATATATATATATATATATATATATAAATATATATATATATATATATATATATATATATACATACAAACCCCGTTTCCATATGAGTTGGGAAATTGTGTTAGATGTAAATATAAACGGAATACAATGATTTGCAAATCCTTTTCAACCCATATTCAATTGAATATGCTACAAAGACAACATATTTGATGTTCAAACTGATCAACTTTTTTTTTTTGTGCAAATAATCATTAACTTTAGAATTTAATGCCAGCAACACATGACAAAGAAGTTGGAAAAGGTGGCAATAAATACTGATAAAGTTGAGGAATGCTCATCAAACACTTATTTGGAACATCCCACAGGTGAACAGGCAAATTGGGAACAGGTGGGTGCCATGATTGGGTATAAAAGTAGATTCCATGAAATGCTCAGTCATTCACAAGAAAGGATGGGGCGAGGGTCACCACTTTGTCAACAAATGTGTGAGCTAATTGTTGAACAGTTTAAGAAAAACCTTTCTTAACCAGCTATTGCAAGGAATTTAGGTCCGTAATATCATCAAAGGGTTCAGAGAATCTGGAGAAATCACTGCACGTAAGCAGCTAAGCCCGTGACCTTCGATCCCTCAGGCTGTACTGCATCAAAAGTGACATCAGTGTGTAAAGGATATCACCACATGGGCTCAGGAACACTTCAGAAACCCACTGTCATTAACTACAGTTAGTCGCTACATCTGTAAGTGCAAGTTAAAACTCTCCTATGCAAGGCGAAAACAGTTTATCAACAACACCCAGAAACGCTGTCGGCTTCGCTGGGCCTGAGCTCATCTAAGATGGACTGATACAAAGTGGAAAAGTGTTCTGTGGTCTGATGAGTCCACATTTCAAATTGTTTTTGGAAACTGTGGACGCCGTGTCCTCCGGACCAAAGAGGGAAAAAAAATCCGGATTGTTATAGGCGCAAATTTGAAAAGCCAGCATCTTTGATGGTATGGGGGTGAATTAGTGCCCAAGACCATGGGTAACTTACACATCTGTGAAGGCGCCATTAATGCTGAAAGGTACATACAGGTTTTGGAGCAACATATGTTGCCATCCAGGCAATGTTACCATGGACGCCCCTGCTTATTTCAGCAAGACAATGCCAAGCCACGTGTTACATCAACGTGGCTTCATAGTAAAAGAGTGTGGGTACTAGACTGGCCTGCCTGTAGTCCAGACCTGTCTCCAATTGAAAATGTGTGGCGCATTATGAAGCCTCAAATACCACAACGGAGACCCCCGGACTGTTGAACAACTTAAGCTGTACATCAAGCAAGAATGGGAAATAATTCCACCTGAGAAGCTTAAAAAATGTGTCTCCTCAGTTCCCAATTGTTTACTGAGTGTTGTTAAAAGGAAAGGCCATGTAACACAGTGGTGAACATGCCCTTTCCCAACTACCTTGGCACGTCTTGCAGCCATGAAATTCAAAGTTAATTATTATTTGCAAAAAAAAATAAAGTTTATGAGTTTGAACATCAAATATCTTGTCTTTGTAGTGCATTCAATTGAATATGGGTTGAAAATAATTTGCAAATCATTGTATTCCGTTTATATTTACATCTAACACAATTTCCCAACTCATATGGAAACGGGGTTTGTATATATATATATATATATATATATATATATATATATACACAGTATATATATATATATATATATATATATATACACAGTATATATATATATATATGTAGATATATGCATATGTATGTATGTACGTTTGTATGTGTATATATGTATATATGTATATATATATATATATATATATATATATATATATATATATATATATATATATATATATATATATGTGTGTGTGTATGTGTGGGAAAAAATCACAAGACTACTTCATCTCTACAGGCCTGTTTCATGAGGGGTTCCCTCAATCATCAGGAGATTTTAATAGAAGCATTCACATACCATGGTTTGTATAGGGCACAGAGTGGGTAGGTACAGGCTGGTCCAGGGGCGTGGTGATTGGCTCATGTGTTACCTAGGAGGTGTTTCCGTCTGTGACGGCATGCTGATACAATTTTGCTGCGCTTGTTGAGGGATGACAGGTCTGGACGGTATATAATAAACAGTTTCTCTTTCAAGCATAGGTTGCATCTTTTATTACCACTATTGTAAGGTGTGCTGGATGCAAGAATTTGCCATGTTATTGAATATTCAACATTATTGTCTTTGAGGTCCCAATTGTGTTTGCTGAGTTCTGTAGTATTCCGCAGGTTTTGGTTCCTGAAAGGAGCCTTGTGATTGTTCCATCTGGTTTTAAACTCTCCCTCGGTTAATCCTACATATGTGTCGGATGTGTTAATGTCCTTGCGTGTTACCTTTGATTGGTAAACGACTGATGTTTGTAAGCACCCCCCGTTGAGAGGGAAATCAGGTTTCTTGCGGCAGTTGCAGCCTTTGTTGGTTTTGGAGTCGCTCTGTCTGGGGGAAGACGGCTCATTTGCAATTGTTTTGTTGTGGTTTAAAATAATTTGTCGTATATTGTTCATACAGCTATAACTCAATTTAATGTTGTTCTTGTTGAATACTTTTCTTAGGGTGTTGCCTTTGGGGAAGTGTTTGTCGATCAGAGTGAGGAATTTGTGGCCAATATTAGTTGAGACGTTTTTGCTGTATGGGGGGTTGTACCAGATAATGTTGTTTCGTTTTCTGCTCTTTTTTGGTTGTTTTCTGGCGTGGGTTCATAGGTGAGGGTGAAATTGTATCCGCTTTCATCAAGTGCTTTTTGGTGCGGGGGGGTTGCTTGGTCAAATTCAGCTTTGCTAGATGACAGCATCGATAGCCTTTTATTAATTCCGGTAGGTATTCTTTTCGTGGTGGTGGGTGGGTCGTTGCTGTCATGGTGCACGTATTGGAGTGTTGTGTTGGATTTCGTGAATGGTTGGTAGCTGTTATTTCTCAGGTTGAAAGTGGCGTCGAGGAAGTTGACGGTTTGCTTGTTGGCTTCAATCGTGATCCGTAGGCCGTTCTCTTTGAAAATTTGGCATCTGCGCTTCTTGGTATTCTCGCTGAGAGAATACCAAATTTGGCATATGCGCTTCTTGGTATTCTCGCTGCGAGAAGGGCAAAGGTCTGAAAAGTGTCTGGGACCTGAGAGACCAGATTCAGAATTTCTGTGGGAAGAAAGGACATGACATCCCAGAACTTTCAGATGAAGACTGGGTGGCAGACCTCGGACCCGCTGTGGATGTGACTGCACTCATGAACGAACTGAATGTCAAACTGCAGCGCAAGGGCCTTTTTGTGCAAGAGATCTACAGTGCAGTGACGGCTTTCATGAGAAAGTTGCAGCTTCTCTCAAGCCAAGTGAAGGACAACATTCTGACCCACTTGCCAACACTAAAATAAGCCACAAGATCAGCCGATCACCTCCACAAATACTCAAGCAAGTTAGAAGCACTGCATGGAGAGTTTTCGAGGCGATTTCAAGATTTTAAAACTCTTGAGAGTGAAATGCACATGGTTTCTTCTCCCTTCAACTGCAGTGTGGACAATGCACCAAGCGATGTTCAGATGGAGCTCATTGACCTGCAGTCTGACTTACTTCTGGCAGATCACTTCAGGTCAGTCTCATTGCTGGACTTTTACTCCTCCCTCAAAGAGGAGAACTTTCCACACCTGAGGAGGCATGCTCAGAGGATTCTGGTCCTCTTTGGATCCACCTATGCATGTGAACAGACATTTTCTGTGATGAAGTTCAACAAATCCAGACACAGATCCTCTATCACTGATGAGCACCTCTCAGCTGTCCTTCGCATAGCCACTTCAGACATTCAGCCAGATGTCAATGCCCTTGTTCAAGCCCAGAACAGACTGGATTATTCGCACTGAAGAGGTAAAATGAAGTGGAAAACATAACAAGTTATTGTTTGTTGTATTGCAGTATTTGTATAAACTTGTTAAGTTGTTTGTTGTTTTTCCTTGTTTGTGGAACAAAGTTAAAGTGTGAACAAGTTAAAAATAAATTGCAGTGATTCGATGATTGTTTTTGTTTTCTTATTTCAATTTCACATAGCCTAATATAAATATTTACGGATTAAGAGTTTAAATAAAACCATCAAAATCAATCTGCTTTTGTATAAAGTTAAGTTAGGTTAAATGGAATTATTATTATTATTATTATTATTATTATTATTATTATTATTATCTATCTTACGGTATATCAAAAATAATATTGAGCAAAATGTAACTGAAATATTGTCGATGTGGCCCTCCAGCAGTGCTCGGGTTGCTCATGCGGCCCCCGGTAAAAATTAATTGCCCACCCCTACTGTACACTGTTTGTTTGTCTAATCTTGAACGGGTTTGTGCTGAAAACAACGTTTCGTTGTACTTGTGCAATGACAATAAAGACCTACCAACCTAGCTATCTACGTCATGTCCGGTTGCTGACTCTGCACTGGCTCAAGCACTTCAAACACGTTTATATTTGTAGTGGACTGCCTGTAATTGATGTTGTAATTTCCCATGCCATATTTCAAAATGCACTAGCTCGATACTAATTTACATTGGATATGCCATATACATGCTACTGATTAGCATTAGCGATTCGACATGGCCATTGCAACACCTCATTGGGTTAAAACAATTTGGCCGGGGGCTGGGCTGTATATCAGTGACGTGCGGTGAGGTTGATGGCTGGTGAGGCACTGACTTCATCACAGTCAGATTTACAAACATATGAACCCTAAAGAGTATCTTATTCACCATTTGATTGGCAGCAGTTAACGGGTTATGTTTAAAAGCTCATACCAGCATTCTTCCCTGCTTGGCACTCAGCATCAAGGGTTGGAATTGGGGGTTAAATCACCAAAAATGATTCCCAGGCGCGGCGCCGCTGCTGCCCACTGCTCCCCTCACCTCCCAGGGAGTGATCAAGGGGATGGGTCGAATGCAGAGGACACATTTCATTACACCTAGTGTGTGTGTGACAATCATTGGTACTTTAACTTAACTTTAACTTTACACATACAAACTGTAGCACACAAAAAAGCACATTTAATAAAAAAAACGTTATTATGGTCTTACCTTTACTAAATGAAGTCCATGCGCCGCAACTAAAGCCCTCACTTAAACTTTCCACGTGCAAGATTGAATCTATTTAAAAAAGTGTAACCGAGGGTTTATAAATGTCGCCTATACTGTATGAAACTACAAAATAACAAACACGGAGGCTCCAGTTTACACGAGGACCACTTTATTTACTTTCTTTCAAAAACCTCCGCAACGTGACATCACTTCCGCTCATAGCGCCTTCAAAATAAGAGCTCAAGACATATACTGTATAACAGCGCATAACAGGAACTTAACATCACAAAGAGGAAAGCCCATGGAAATAGGTTACAAAAGTTATTTAATAAGAAGCCAAAAAGTGCAAAAACAATAATGTTCATGTTGGAGGAGTTGTGAATTAGGTACACCTGCAGTCTGCAGGTGTATCTCTAATGTTGTGTCCCTGCAGTCATTCACAACTCCTCCAACACCAACATTATTGTTTTTGCACTTTTTGGCTTCTTATGAAATAATTTTTTTAAATAGATTCAATCTTGCGCGTGAAAAGTTTAAGTGTGGGCTTTAGTTGATATAACAATTCTACGGCGGGGGTGCAGGAGGCGGGGCTACTGGAGCCTCAGCCAGTGCGTCTTTTGCAGCCGTTTTATGATTGCTCAGCACAATAAATACTTTACACACATACAGTTGTTGACAAAATACACTGTACATTATATACCTCAGCTAACTAAACTATGGAAATGTATAATATAATTCATATAGCAATACAGTCTCACTGCACAGCAGGCCAGCAGTTAGCCGAGTCATTGCGCAATCCATGTTGCGGCACTCAGTGACGTGCCTCAACTGGCTGCTGTTCACCGCACCGTCTCTTCTCATTTTTTGAACGGCAAATGTGAAAATTCAGCGATTTTGAATAAAAATAATCTAAAACTGGTGAAGTTAAATGGAAAATAGCTTTATAGTATAATCACTGGATACATATAACAATTAAAACATTTTTTTTTCTTTTTACATTTTTTTTCTTTCCATGATGGCAGGTGAAGCCCCGCCTCACCTGCCTCTAGTGACTGCACGTCACTGCTGTAAATATATATATATATATATATATATATATATATATATATATATATATATATATATATATATATATATATATATATATATATATATATATATATATACAAACCCCGTTTTCATATGAGTTGGGAAATTGTGTTGGATGTAAATATAAACGGAATACAATGATTTGCAAATCCTTTTCAACCCATATTCAGTTGAATGCACTACAAAGACAAGATATTTGATGTTCAAACTCATAAACTTTATTTTTATTTTGCAAATAATAATTAACTTAGAATTTCATGGCTGCAACACGTGCCAAAGTAGTTGGGAAAGGGCATGTTCACCACTGTGTTACATCACCTTTTCTTTTAACAACACTCAATAAACGATTGGGAACTGAGGAAACTAATTGTTGAAGCTTTGAAAGTGGAATTCTTTCCCATTCTTGTTTTATGTAGAGCTTCAGTCATTCAACAGTCCGGGGTCTCCGCTGTCGTATTTTACGCTTCATAATGCACCACACATTTTCGATGGGAGACAGGTCTGGACTGCAGGCGGGCCAGGAAAGTACCCGCACTCTTTTTTTACGAAGCCACGCTGTTGTAACACGTGCTGAATGTGGCTTGGCATCGTCTTGCTGAAATAAGCAGGGGTGTCCATGAAAAAGATGGCGCTTAGATGGCAGCATTTGTTGTTCCAAAACCTGTATGTACCTTTCAGCATTAATGGTGCCTTCACAGATGTGTAAGTTACCCATGCCTTGGGCATTAATGCACCCTCATACCATCACAGATGCTGGCTCTTGAACTTTGCGTCGATAACAGTCTGGATGGTTCGCTTCCCCTTTGGTCCGGATGACACGATGTCGAATATTTCCAAAAACAATTTGAAATGTGGACTCGTCAGACCACAGAACACTTTTCCACTTTGCATGAGTCCATTTTAGATAATCTCGGGCCCAGAGAAGCCGGTGGCGTTTCTGGATGTTGTTGATAAATGGCTTTGGCTTTGCATAGTAGAGTTTTAACTTGCACTTACAGATGTAGCGACCAACTGTATTTAGTGACAGTGGTTTTCTGAAGTGTTCCTAAGCCCATGTGGTGATATCCTTTAGAGATTGATATCGGTTTTTGATATAGTGTCGTCTGAGGGATCGAAGGTCACGGTCATTCAATGCCGCTTACGTGGAGTGATTTCTCCAGATTCTCTGAACCTTTTGATGATATTATGGACCGTAGATGTTGAAATCCCTAAATTTTTTGCAATTGCACTTTCAGAAACGTTGTTCTTAAACTGTTTGACTATTTGCTCACGCAGTTGTGGACAAAGGGGTGTACCTCGCCCCATCCTTTCTTGTGAAAGACTGAAAATTTTTTGGGAAGCTGTTTTTATACCCAATCATGGCACACACCTGTTCCCTATTAGTCTGCACACCTGTGGGATGTTCCAAATAAGTGTTTGATGAGCATTCCTCAACTTTATCAGTATTTATTGCCACATTTCCCAACTTCTTTGTCACGTGTTGCTGGCATCAAATTCTAAAAGTTAATGATTAGTTGCATAAAGCTTTCAGCCGCACTGTCCCACATCTTTGGAACTCTTTACCACCAGACCTTCGCAACTTAGATTCAATATCCCTCTTCAAATCAAGACTCAAAACACACCTATTCCTGACTGAATAGGTGTGTTCTGAAAGGTGCCTTATAAATAAAATGTATTATTATTATTATTATATACAGTATATGTATATATATATATATAAATATATATATATATATGTATATATACATATACACATATATATATATATATATATATATATATATACATATGTATATACATATATATATACATACACATATATATGCACATATAGACACATATATATATATATATATATATATATATATATATATATATATATATATATATATATATATATATATATATATATACATATACATACATATATATACACATACATACATATATATACACACACATATATATATATATATACATATATACATATATATATACACATATATACATGTACATATATATATACATGTATATATATATATATATATATATGTATATATATATATATATATATATATATATATATATACATATATATATATATACATATATATTCCTCGCAAACTAATTGACTGAAAGGGTGCGCACTTGATGTCACGTTATTGATGGAAAAATACATTTTTAGACATTAAGATTTGCCTGAGTGGCAACGAGACACAGAGTAACAAGCGGTAGAAAATGGATTAGAAAGGACAGAGTTAAAAAAAAAAAAAAAATATATATATATATATATATATATATATATATATATATATATATATATATATTTTATTTATTTATTTATTTTTTATTTTTATTTATTTTTTTTTAAACTTGGGACCCGTGGGCCGTAGTTTGGGGACCCCTGGTACAAACACTGTAGTACTTAACAAAACAGAAGACTGTCACATTCAACTTAATGGCAAAGACTACTTCCTATGTCAACACACCTATGACAAACTGAAATGAATACATACTTAGAGGTGTAAGAAAACAAGATATAAGAACTGGACAGCACAGTTATCATTAGCAGCTCACTGTTAAATGTTATATTAAAAAATAAGACTACATTATTTTAACACATTAGCTTTTAATAACACTTGAAAACACAAAAGTACTGAAAATTGTGAATGGTACCCAACACTAACTTTAATTATGTGACCTAAAACCAACATAAGTTGTTTTTTCTATTTGCTGACTCACAAACAAGCGGCAAGTGAATGGTGAATCTAAACTATTGAAAAGTGTATGAATGCTACTTTAATAAGAGCAGTGACCCCAGAAGTGCATCATCACCCTGCAAATTATTAATAAAATAAGCATGTTCATCAATAATGAAAAGACTGCGTCTCAATGTCAAATTTTGATCAAGGTATATTGTTGTAAAAAAATATCACATTGTTATCCCCCAGAACAATAATCCTTTATCAGACACTGCATAAACGTTGACATGTAAATATCAGCTAAAGATTAAATAAACAGTATTGACAAAGCAAAACTCTTCTCAGTATAACCCAATCGATATTTCTCAACATGCTCCTTTTTTCTAGACTATATTAACATCCTGGACCATATTATTGTTTACCTGAATGTGTTTTATTAATATCATCCTTCCCTGACCTTGCATCTGGACGCCAGCATTATTTCTGGTAACACAATTACTCAAATTCAGATTTATCTGGCTCATTTGCAAGAGGACAAAATGTCAAAGCAAGCAATTTCTAAGTGAATGCAATAAAGCGGCCAAACAAGTCCCACGTGTAAACAAATCATTTTTTTATTTTTTTATATAATTTTTTTTTGTAGAAATCTCATATGTCTTCACTTAGTCACAAACTGTACCCCTTCTCCATGTTTCAGCAATGCTTGCGTTGCTTCAAAGTCAATGTCATTATATAACCCCAAGGTTATCCCAAGGCACTTTACGCATGGAGAAGGTTTAGCTGGGACCAGCACTTGGCGACGGTGGCAAGAAAAAACACCCTCTTGGTAAAAAAAAAAAACCCCGCAAAAACAACCCAGGAGGAGAGAAGTTAGATAGAGAAAAACATGTTTTATATTGTAGTTTCTTCAAAATAGCCACCCTTTGCTCTGATTACTGCTTTGCACACTCTTGGCATTCTCTGGATGAGCTTCAAGCACACCTGTGAAGTGAAAACCATTTCAGCTGACTACGTCTTGAAGCTCATCGAGAGAATGCCAAGAGTGTGCAAAGCACTAATCAGAGCAAAGGATGGCTATTTTGAAGAAACTTGATTGGCAACACTAAATTGGCCCTAGTGTGTGAATGTGAGTGTGAATGTTGTCTGTCTATCTGTGTTGGCCCTGCGATGAGGTGGCGACTTGTCCAGGGTGTACGCCGCCTTTCGCCCGATTGTAGCTGAGATAGGCCCCAGCGCCCCCCGCGACCCCAAAGGGAATAAGCGGTAGAAAATGGATGGATGGATAGAATATAAAACATGTTTTCAGTTATTTCACCTTTTTTTTTGTTAAATACATAACTCCACATGTGTTCATTCATAGTTTTGATGCCTTCAGTGACAATCTACAATGTGAATCATGAGTGTCAAACTCTGGCCCGCAGGCCAAATTTGGCCCGCCGTGTAATTTCACGTGGCCCTTGAGGCGATATCAAATTGACACTAGAGCTGGCCCGCCGATTATATTCAGCAACGGTGCCGCGGTAACACCGCATTCACCGCTAATTCTCATATTTGCCAACACTCCCGGGAGACTCTGAAATTTCAGTGCCCCTCCCGAAAATCGTCACGTCCGCTTTTCATCAAGTCCAACGAATGCCGGCCAAGTCACATTATATGTGCGGCTTCTGCACGCACAAACACGTGAATGCAACGCATACTTGACCAACAGCGATACAGGTTACACTGAAGGTGCCCGTATAAATAACTTTAACACTGTTAGAAATATGCGCCACACCAAAAAAGAATGACAAACACATTTCGGGAGAACATCCGCACCGTAACACAACATAAACACAACAAAACAAATACCCAGAATCTCGTAGAGGACGCTAAACGCAGTGCATTTAAGGCACGCCCCTAAGACTGTGGTCCGGATGGACTACGAGGTATAATGACTGATGAACAACTTTGTTCGATAATGACGGTTGCCTCAGCTCAAAGCCTGAGCCCCGACATTAATGAACTAGCATCCAAGAAAAGATGCCAGGTATCTGGCTTGGGCACATCAGATTAGATCAGTGTGTTGCAAACTGAGCAGTTTAAAGTCCTGAATGGTCGGTTTATTCATTGTTATTTTATTTTTTAAATTTATCAGCCTGTGGAAAAAGTTAATGTTGATACTTACCTCAGAAGGCTGCAAATAGAAAAGAGGCATTCAATTTGTATTTAAATTGTATTTGATATGCCATTGATATTTTTTAATTATTATTATTATTATTTGAAACTCGATTTTGCATGTCACTATAAAGTTATATAAGCCTTGCTTGTTCAATGTAAAACTTGTTTGGGTCCCTATTAAAAGGTTCATTTGTTCAACCTTGATCCGCGGATTTGCTCAGTTTAAAATTTTGGCCCACTCTGTATTTGAGTTTGACACCCCTGATGTAAATAGTCATGAAAATAAAGAAAACGCATTGAATGAGAAGGTGTGTCCAGACTTTTGGCCTGTACTGTATGTATATATATATATATATATATATATATATATATATATATATATATATATATATATATATATATATATATATATATATATGTATATGTATATATATATATCAATTATTACCGGTATTTTTCGTAGTATAAGTCGCACCGGAGTATAAGTCGCACCTGCCGAAAATGCATAATAAAAAAGGAAGAAAACATATATATAAGTCGCACTGGAGCTGTTACGATCCGCTGCACGGATCATAGTTTGTTTATGTTTCTCGTCACATATGTTTTCAGCACATTTGATTTTGTTTGTGTTCAGTTGCCATGTCAGCTGATTACTTTCACCTGCCTCTGGTTAGTGTTCGGGACGCGCACCTGTTGCCCGGGCACTAATCAGAGGGCTATTTAGTCTTTGCTCTGGCCTCACTCTGTCTGGCTTCGTAGTTTGTTCTCACACAACTGATGACGACGATTATTTACTGTTTCTTAGCTACTAGTTCTCATGCTAGGCTCTTTTGGTTTGCTAGCTCCCACGCTAGCCCTTTTGTTTATTCATCATATTATTTATATTTAAAATAAATCATTTTTCCTACCTGCAAGCTGTGTCCGAAGCCTTCTGCATCCTTGGGAGAACCACACCCGCATCACTATGCGACCCAGTCGTTTCAGTACGAAGCCAGCAGAAAACAATTCTCCCGCACTGGCTAACGAGGAGTTGGACGAAGGTACGCTCATGGTGTTGCGAGCGATGGAAGCCGAGACGCTTCGCTATTCGACGGAGGAGAGGTCGAATCTCATGTGGGGACCTGGAGGCTCTCTTATCCCCATCGATTCCCTCTGGTCGGAAGACATCGCCGCTACACCGCAGTACCGTGCGCGCCGTCAAAGACGGAAGCCGGCCAGGAGGTCTTTCCCTCGCCGCCAAAACGCGCCGCTCCTGCAAACTCCTCCCCCGGACCGAAGCAAGCTACATTCAGCCCAAACTCCCCCTCCTCAGATGTTTGGCAACCCCATCGACCACTTCGCCAAAAAGTTCTCCGATTGGGCTGTAAGTCACATGGACAGTTGCAACAGTAAAGTCATGTCATTGGCGCCTCCCGAAGAGGTAACTCCGCCCACTTCTGATGACATCATTGAACAAGATTTTTTTTTTCCATCTTCTAATTCTTTCTGTCAGCCAATACCAAATGACTTTCATTGTAAGATAAGACATTATCAGGACATTTTTATTAAGTGTAAGTCTAGTCAGTCACATTCTGATTTTCAGACTCCACCTCCAGTGACTTTGGTTCCGCCCCCAGTGACTATTGCTCCGCCCACTGCACATATTTTTCCCCCCTGTGCTCCCACCCAATCTCAAGTGGGGGATGATAATAGTCAATTTGGACAATTTGAAGAAGAGTATACCCCCCTCCATACCTCCCCCCACCCACCCTTGAAGACAGTTCCAAACCGCAAAGAGCGCGTCTGGTATCCGCGTCTTGAGGGGGGGGCTAGTACTGGGAACTGTGCTAGTGCGGTGGCACAACTTCGGCGTGCTAAGCCGCAACCCCCTGCACGGCCACCGCCACCAGTCTTTCGGCGTGCTAAACCGCAACCTCCTGCAAGGCCACCGCCACCAGTCTTCCGGCGTGCTAAACCGCAACCTCCTGCACGGCCACCTCCACCAGTCCTTCGTTCTGCTAAGCCACAACCGCCAGCTAGGCCACCTCCAGCTGCACCTCGGCTAGCACCTGTTCCTGCACCTCGGCTGACACACCAAGCTTCGTCTCCAGTACCTCCACCACGCCAAGCTCCACCATGCCAAGTTCCTCGGCTGGTTCCCACACCAGCGCCGGCTCCAAGGCTGGTTCCCACACCAGCGCCGGCTCCAAGGCTGGTTCCCACACCAGCGCCGGCTCCAAGGCTGGTTCTCACACCAGCGCCGGCTCCAAGGCTGGTTCTCACACCAGCGCCGGCTCCAAGGCTGGTTCTCACACCAGCGCCGGCTCCAAGGCTGGTTCTCACACCAGCGCCGGCTCCAAGGCTGGTTCTCACACCAGCGCCGGCTCCAAGGCTGGTTCTCACACCAGCGCCGGCTCCAAGGCTGGTTCTCACACCAGCGCCGGCTCCAAGGCTGGTTCTCACACCAGCGCCGGCTCCAAGGCTGGTTCTCACACCAGCACCGACTCCAAGACCAACCCCTGTCCCGGCTCCAAGGCTGGTTCCCACACCAGCGCCGGCTCCACGGCTGGTACCCACACCAGCGCCGGCTCCACGGCTGGTACCCACACCAGCGCCGGCTCCAGGGCTGGTACCCACACCAGCGCCGGCTCCACGGCTGGTACCAGAACATGCACCGGCTCCACGGCTGGTACCAGAACCTGCACCTGCTCCACGGCTGGTACCAGAACCTGCACCTGCCTCCACGGCGACGACGTCTCCTCCTGCCTCCACGGCGACGACGTCTCCTCCTGCCTCCACGGCGACGTCGGCTCCTCCTGCCTCCACGGCGACGTCGGCTCCTCCTGCCTCCACGGCGACGTCGGCTCCTCCTGTTTCCACGGCGACGTCTGCTCTCTCCTCGTCTTCGTCTCAGCGACCTCGAGTGGTCTGGCTGCGCAAGCGGCGCTCTCGGAGGTTTGTTTATGGACGCCAGTGGCGCAAACAGCAGCGACACCCGAGACGTAGTCGTAGAACTCTCCGGCTGCTGAACTTCTGGCGCCACTCACGCCCACCTTCTCGGCAGCCACGAATGTGGCCTTTCCGTGGTCGCCCGCCTCGCCTGCGGCAGCGGCGTTCCACTCGCCGCCGCCACCTGACTCTTCCCCGGTGGATTCGGGGACACGTGGCCTGGCGACCCACCCACCAAATCCTCCCTCCACCCTCCCTTGACTCTCGAACTATTTCTTGTTTTTTGGGTTCTAGTTTTATTTAGTGTCAAGGGACATCTGGAATCTGTCCTTTAAGGGGGGGGTACTGTTACGATCCGCTGCACGGATCATAGTTTGTTTATGTTTCTCGTCACATATGTTTTGAGCACATTTGATTTTGTTTGTGTTCAGTTGCCATGTCAGCTGATTACTTTCACCTGCCTCTGGTTAGTGTTCGGGACGCGCACCTGTTGCCTGGGCACTAATCAGAGGGCTATTTAGTCTTTGCTCTGGCCTCACTCTGTCTGGCTTCGTAGTTTGTTCTCACACAACTGATGACGACGATTATTTACTGTTTCTTAGCTACTAGTTCTCACGCTAGGCTCTTTTGGTTTGCTAGCTCCCACGCTAGCCCTTTTGTTTATTCATCATATTATTTATATTTAAAATAAATCATTTTTCCTACCTGCAAGCTGTGTCCGAAGCCTTCTGCATCCTTGGGAGAACCACACCCGCATCACTATGCGACCCAGTCGTTTCAGGAGCCCGGCCAAACTATGAAAAAAACTGCGACTTCTAGTCCGAAAAATACGGTACATTGTTTAAAAATTTTCATTATTTGAGTTTTTTCACACCTAAATTACGAAAATGTGACAACCTGTCACGCCAGGTTTCACATGTTCTGTTGTTTCCATAGTTTCTGTGTTTATTTCCCGGTCAGCGCTTTTATTTTGGTTACATTCCCTGAGCACTTTTTCCCCCCTCACCTGTCGCTGATTGGCAGCCTGGCACACCGGGTCGTGATTACCAATCAGGCTGTTAGAAATGCCTGCGTCGCCCTCTAGTCAGGGTTCTTCAATGTTATTGACTTATGTGACTGACTCTGTTAGCTGTGTATGTCTCTGTTTGCTTTACCGCACATCCTGTGTGATAATTAAAATACTTGTCTTACCTGCACGTCGTCCTCCTGCCTCCTGCATCTTGGAGTCACAACTGCCGCAGCCATGCGAGTTTGTGACAGGAACCATGTGGCAACTAGAAGAGGCAATTCCTGAAGAAATTGCGTGTGGATGCTCCAATGCTGAAGTTGAACTGAAATGCTGACATAATGTAGTATGAATGTAAGAATAGTTTGAATGTACCTTATTTTTCGGAGTATAAGTCGCACTGGAGTATAAGTCGCATTTTTTGGGGAAATGTATTTGATAAAACCCAACACCAAGAATAGACATTTGAAAGGCAATTTAAAATAAATAAAGAATAGTGAACAACAGGCTGAATAAGTGTACGTTATATGACGCATAAATAACCAACTGAGAACGTGCCTGGTATGTTAACGTAACATATTATGGTAAGAGTCATTCAAATAACTATAACATATAGAACATGCTATACATTTACCAAACAATCTGTCACTCCTAATCGCTAAATCCCATTAAATCTTATACGTCTAGTCTCTTACGTGAATGAGCTAAATAATATTATTTGATATTTTACGGTTATGCGTTAATAATTTCACACATAAGTCGCTCCTGAGTATAAGTCGCACCCCCGGCCAAACTATGAAAAAAAAACGAAAAATACGGTAGAAATGGTTTAAATGTTGAAATCGTTTAAACGCTGAAATGGTTCGAATTTTGGAATGGTTTGAATGTTGAAGAGTTTGAATTTCCTGGAAAAACGGAATTTGGTTTGGAACTTGGGAAAGTGTTAGTTTGAATGTCCAGGGTGAGTGGCATGTGTTAATGTTGGAATGGTTCGAATTAGGGATGTCCGATAATGGCTTTTTGCCGATATCCGATATTGTCCAACTTTTAATTACCGATACCGATATCAACCGATATATACAGTCGTGGAATCAACACATTATTATGCCTAATTTGGACAACCAGGTATGGTGAAGATAAGGTCCTTTTTCAAAAAAAATAATAAATTACAATAAGATAAATAAATTAAAAAACATTTTCTTGAATAAAAAAAGAAAGTAAAACAATATAAAAACAGTTACATAGAAACTAGTAATTAATGAAAATTAGTCAAATCAACTGTTAAAGGTTAGTACTATTAGTGGACCAGCAGCACGCACAATCATGTGTGCTTACAGACTGTATCCCTTGCAGACTGTTTTGATATACATTGATATATAATGTAGGAACCAGAATATTAATAACAGAAAGAAACAACCCTTTTGTGTGAATGAGTGTAAATGGGGAAGGGAGGTTTTTTGGGTCGGTGCACTAATTGTAAGTGTATCTTGTGTTTTTTATGTTGATTTAATAATAAAAAATAAAATAAAACAAATAAAAACGATACCGATAATAAAAAAAACGATACCGATAATTTCGGATATTACATTTTAAAGCATTTATCGGCCGGTAATATCGGCAGGCCGATGTCTGATAATATCGGCCGATATTATCAGACATCTCTAGTTTAAATAGGTTGGGAATTGTGCAACTTGGAAAAATGTCCCATTCATTTCAATAGGATCTTCCTGGGAATTTGGGAATTTTGGGAAAAGCGGGATTTTTTGGAAAATGACTAGGAGCATGAATGTCCTAAATGAGCTGAATTGGTTGGTGTTGGAATTGTTTAAATGGGCAAGAAATGTTGAAGTGGTAAATTGTATTAGGGAATTTCGGGAAAAGCGTGATTTTTTTTGAAAATGGTAAAAAAAAAAAAATATTAAAAAAATCTTGAATGGTTTGAATGAGTAGAAATGGTTGGTGTTGAAATTTTTCGAAACGGTCGAGAAATGTTGAAGTAGTAACATGTTGAATTGAGAAATGGTATTAGGGAATTTCAGGAAAACCTAGACTTTTTCCAGTTCAAAAAAACAACTTCATTTTTTTGTCCTGATTAAGAGGAATGTTTTGACGGTGGAACGGTTGAAATGCGTTGAAAAATGTGGAAGGAGCAGTCGACAGAAAGACAATGCCAAGCCATGTGTACACTGCAAAAACTGAAATCTAAGTAAGATTAAATATCTCAAATAAGGGTAACATTTGCTTATTTTCTGTCTGATAATATAATTCTTCTCACTCAGCAGATTTTATGTTAGAGTGTTTTACTTGTTTTAAGGATTTTGGTCCTAAATGATCTCAGTAAGATATTACAGCTTGTTGCTGAGATTTTATGACCTCTATTGAGTAAAACATGCTTGAAACTAGAATATCAACTGATGCAAAGCTGTGTCATTAACCCTCACAAGTATAAAACTACTTTTTTAAAGTAATAATGTCTTAGATCAACCATGAAAAAAAAATCATGATGCCAAGCGCATATCATTATGTCACTAGCATTTACTTAATTTGAGAATATTTTTCAACATATTGAGCAAAAAGGTCTCTTTTTTTTTCTACCAAGAAAAGTGCACTTGTTATTAGTGAGCATATACTTATTTTAAGGTATTTTTGGGTTAATTGAGGGAAGTTAATTTGACTTGTTTTGGAAAGTCTTGACAAGCCAAATTGTATTGTTCTAATGATAATTTTGCTTAGTTCAAATAAAATACCCCTAATTTTTGTATTTTTTTTCCTTGTTTTTGAACACTGACTTTTTGCAGTGTAACAACAGCCTGCCTGTAGTCCAGACCTGTCTCCCATTGAAAATGTGTAGTGCATAATGAAGCCTGAACAGTGACCCCGGACTGTTGGACAACTTAAGCTGTACATCAAGCAAGATTGGCTAAGAATTCCACCTGAAAAGCTTAAAACATTGGACTCCTCAGTTCCCCAAAATTTACTGAGTGTTGTTAAAAGGAAAGGCCATGTAACACAGTGGCAAAAATGCCCTTGTGCCAAATTGTTTGCAATGTATTGCTGCCATTAAATTAAATGTAATTGAAAATAATGATTATTTGCAAAAAAAGTTTGAACATTAAATATCTTGTCTTTGCATTCGATTCAATTGAATATAAGTTGAAAAGGATTTGCAAATCATTGTATTCTGTCCGGAAAATACGGTACGTATTTTATCTTCCGATACAAAACTGACACTATATCAGCAGGAATCGGACCAATATAAATATCTGATCAGGACATCCGTCTATGTCATCAATGATGTTAAGAAATGACGACACTAATGTAACAAACATGACGGCCAACACAACTGAGCACATTCCTCATGATTCTTTTAAAGGGGAACTTTATCACAATTTCAGAAGGGTTAAAACCATTACAAATCAGTTCCCAGTGGCTTATTTTATTTTTCGAAGTTTTTTTCAAAATTTTACCCATCACGCAATATCCCTAAAAAAAGCTTCAAAGTGCCTGATTTTAACCATCGTTATATACACCCGTCCATTTTCCTGTTACGTCACACAGTGATGCCAACACAAACAAACATGGCGCATAGAACAGCAAGCTATAGCGACATTAGCTCGGATTCAGACTCGGATTTCAGCGGCTTAAGCGATTCAACAGATTACGCATGCATTGAAACGGATGGTTGTAGTGTGGAGGCAGGTAGCGAAAAGGAAATTGAAGAAGAAACTGAAGCTATTGAGCCATATCGGTTTGAACCGTATGCAAGCGAAACCGACGAAAACGACACGACAGCCAGCGACACGGGAGAAAGCGAGGACTAATTCGACGATCGCCTTCTAACCAACGATTGGTATGTGTTTGTTTGGCATTAAAGGAAACTAACAACTATGAACTAGGTTTACAGCATATGAAATACATTTGGCAACAACATGCACTTTGAGAGTGCAGACAGCCCAATTTTCATCAATTAATATATTCTGTAGACATACCCTCATCCGCTCTCTTTTCCTGAAAGCTGATCTGTCCAGTTTTGGAGTTGATGTCAGCAGGCCAGGGAAGCTAGGGTCAATATTCTTCTCTTGATCATCTTCGGTGGCATAAGGGACGGTGTGAGCCAAGACATCCAGGGGGTTTAGCTCGCTCGTCTGCGGGAACAAACTGCCGCCATTGCTTGCCGAGGCCCTTTGTCCCTGAATTGCTCACACACTCCGGCAGATTCAATGGGGGTCTGGCGGCAGATTTCTTTGACTTTATCGTTGGAAATGCATCTGCTTTGAGTGTCGCAGGATATCCACACATTCTTGACATCTCTGTCGTAGCATAGCTTTCGTCGGTAAAGTGTGCGGAACAAACGTCCAATTTCTTGCCACTTTCGCATCTTTGGGCCACTGGTGCAACTTGAATCCGTCCCTGTTCGTGTTGTTACACCCTCCGACAACACACCGACGAGGCATGATGTCTCCAAGGTACGGAAAACAGTCGAAAAAACGGAAAATAACAGAGCTGATTTGACTCTGTGTTTGAGAAAATGGCGGATTGCTTCCCGATGTGACGTAATCGCTCCGAAAGCGAATAATAGAAAGGCGTTTAATTCGCCAAAATTCACCCATTTAGAGTTCGGAAATCGGTTAAAAAAATATATGGTCTTTTTTCTGCAACATCAAGGTATATATTGACGCTTACATAGGTCTGGTGATAATGTTCCCCTTTAAGGTGGAACAAATCAAGCTTTATTATATTTTGCAATATTTACCATGAAGTTGTTTTCCCATCCTTTAATTTGTTGGAGGTTTTTGGAACATGTTGATTAGTGTCGAGTAGTCCTGCAGTGTAAATGTGTAAATCGCCTCCAGCATCATTTGTTCGGGACTGCATTGCCTTGGTTTCATTTTATTTGAGAGAGCCTAAGCCGTTTAGGTCATTTTTATTGCATCATCCTTCCAGTGTTTTGAGTTCAGATGAGCTCAGTCTAAGCTGCTATTTCGGCTTCCAGGTAGTCAGATTTAACACATAAAGATGTAACGACAGACACAGGCAGGGAAACATTGTTTGCAAAAAAAGCAGCACAACATTTTGCTCTGCCCGAGATTCCACTTTGCCAATTAGTTTCAGATTAAATATGATTTCCTTGTCAGGATTGGGTTCTCTCTCAGAAAAGTGTTTTATTATTCCGTGTATGTCGGAGACAAACGTCAGCACAGAACTGTCATTTGGAAGCCTGACATATGCCTGGTGGGCTAACGAGCGCTTCTCTCCTGGGTTCACACATCACCAAAACCATGTTTTCCTCTTTTATATCGTACATTTCTACTTGGCACACTTTTAACCGGCAACTTCCCAGGTTCTCCCCGAAGAATAGCGAGCTACACACTTTTTGTATGCAAAAACTACATGTGACTGAGACTAGATGTCAGAAAGAAATCCCTGTGTGAAGTTGCCTCCCCAACTTGTCCCAATCTCCCCAAACTTGTCCCAATCGTTACATTTGCACCGCGAAAATGTTCGTTTGTGCCGTTACGAGTATTCACTCAATACAACCTCCTGAGAACCAGCGTCCTTTGCAGTGTAAATGTTTTTATTTTATTTATTTTTTTACAATTTTCCGGGGGAAAAAACGCTCTATTGTGCAAAATATAAATTAGGAGGATATCAATTTACAAACCCCGTTTCCATATGAGTTGGGAAATTGTGTTAGATGTAAATATAAACGGAATACAATGATTTGCAAATCATTTTCAACCCATATTCAGTTGAATATGCTACAAGGACAACATATTTGATGTTCAAACTGATAAACATTAGTTTTTTTGCAAATAATCATTAACTTTAGAATTTGATGCCAGCAACACGTGACAAAGAAGTTGGGAAAGGTGGCAATAAATACTGATAAAGTTGAGGAATACTCATCAAACACTTATTTGGAACATCCCACAGGTGAACAGGCAAATTGGGAACAGGTGGGTGCCATGATTGGGTATAAAAGTAGATTCCATGAAATGCTCAGTGATTCACAAACAAAGATGGGGCGAGGGTCACCACTTTGTCAACAAATGCGTGAGCAAATTGTTGAACAGTTTAAGAAAAACCTTTCTCAACCAGCTATTGCAAGGAATTTAGGGATTTCACCATCTACGGTCCGTAATATCATCAAAGGGTTCAGAGAATCTGGAGAAATCATTGCACGTAAGCAGCTAAGCCCGTGACCTCCCTCAGGCTGTACTGCATCAACAAGCGACATCGGTGTGTAAAGGATATCACCACATGGGCTCAGGAACACTTCAGAAACCCACTGTCAGTAACTACAGTTGGTCGCGACATCTGTAAGTGCAAGTTAAAACTCTCCTATGCAAGGCGAAAACCGTTTATCAACAACACCCAGAAACGCCGTTGGCTTCGCTGGGCCTGAGCTCATCTAAGATGGACTGATACAAAGTGGAAAAGTGTTCTGTGGTCTGACGAGTCCACATTTCAAATTGTTTTTGGAAACTGTGGACGTCGTGTCCTCCGGACCAAAGAGGAAAAGAACCATCCGGATTGTTATAGGCGCAAAGTTGAAAAGCCAGCATCTGTGATGGTATGGGGGTGTATTAGTGCCCAAGACATGGGTAACTTACACATCTGTGAAGGCGCCATTAATGCTGAAAGGTACATACAGGTTTTGGAGCAACATATGTTGCCATCCAAGAAACGTTACCATGGACGCCCCTGCTTATTTCAGAAAGACAATGCCAAGCCACGTGTTACATCAACGTGGCTTCATAGTAAAAGAGTGCAGCTACTAGACTGGCCTGCCTGTAGTCCAGATCTGTCTCCCATTGAAAATGTGTGGCGCATTATGAAGCCTAAAATAGCACAACGGAGACCCCCGGACTGTTGAACAACTCAAGCTGTACATCAAGCAAGAATGGGAAAGAATTCCACCTGAGAAGCTTCAAAAATGTGTCTTCTCAGTTCCCAAACGTTTACTGAGTGTTGTTAAAAGGAAAGGCCATGTAACACAGTGGTGAACATGCCCTTTCCCAACTACTTTGGCGCGTGTTGCAAACATGAAATTCTAAGTCAATTATTATTTGCAAAAAAAAAAATAAAGTTTATGAGTTTGAACATCAAATATCTTGTCATTGTAGTGCATTCAATTGAATATGGGTTGAAAAGGATTTGCAAATCATTGTATTTCGTTTATATTTACATCTAACACAATTTCCCAACTCATATGGAAACGGGGTTTGTAGTTTAATGAAGAACATCTGCTATAACAACATCCTCCTTCGGCAGCTTAATAAGCCGCCAGCCTTGAAGAAGGTCGTCCGAACGATCATAGGGATACACAATAATGGATCATGAGAATGTAGTTAAAAGCTTGCCTCTAACGCAGACATCAACGCTAGCAAAAATCGAGCCAAGGCATTAGAAGACGTGTCATAATAAGACCGAATGAATGAGGTGATGTTGCCAAACATTGGAGGCTGTCTGGCAACATCGTGTCCAGCATTTTACAGACTTGGCAACGCGCGCTCGCGTGTGACCGTCAACAAGCCTTTGTACTCGGACGCAGATGGTAAACAAGGAGCAATTAATCCTCATAGTCTGGACTCTTCACACACCATCATTAGCGCAATGTTCCATAAAAGACGTGGGGAATTAGCATAAATATGCATTCAAATGTGTGTCGCACTGGAAACAAAAGGCTGTTGGGAAGACTTACAAGCGGTCCTGTGGCGTGTTTACCAGTTAACGTCTAAATGTCCTCCAAAAAGCCCACAAAGTTGGCCTTTTCTTGTATTTTAATCGAGTCAGTTACAAAGGGTAAACATGGTAGGCTGTAGACTGCTAAGAGCCAGCAGCTACACAACAGTTAAGCACACAATAGCACACAAGCTAGACATACTTAATAAGTATCCTTCATTGAACAATATTGCAATCTACAAAACCCAAAACCAGTGAAGTTGGCACGTTGTGTAATACGTAAATAAAAACAGAATACAATGATTTGTAAATACTTTTCAACTTATATTCAATTGAATAGACTGCAAAGACAAGATATGTAATGTTTAAACTGAGAAAAGTACAAATTACAATTTAATGGCAGCAACACAATGCAAAAAAGTTGGCACCGGGGCATTTTTACCACTGTGTTACATGGCCTTTCCTTTTAACAACACTCAGTAAACGGGGTCTCCGTTGTCGTATTTTAGGCTTCATAATGCGCCACACATTTTCAACGGGAGACAGGTCTGGACTACAGGCAGGCCAGTTTAGTACCCACACTCTTTTACTATGAAGCCACGCTGTTGTAACACGTGGCTTGGCAATGTCTTGCTGTGATAAGCAGGGGCGTCCATGTTAACGGTGCTTGGATGGCAACATATGTTGCTCCAAAACCTGTATGTACCTTTCAGCATTAATGGTGCCTTCACAGATGTGCAAATTACCCATGCCTTGGGCACTAATACACCCACATACCATCACAGATGCTGGCTTTTGAACTTTGCGCCTAGAACAGACCGAATGGTTCTTTTCCTCTTTGGTCCAGAGGACACGACTTCCACAGTTTCCAAAAATAATTTGAAATGTGGACTCGTCAGATCCAAGAACACTTTTCCACTTTGCATCAGTCCATCTTAGATGAGCTCGGGCCCAGCAAAGTCGGCGGAGTTTCCGGGTGTTGTTGATAAATGGCTTTGGCTTTGCATAGTAAAGTTTTAACTTGCACTTACAGATAAAGCGACAAATTGTAGTTACTGACAGTGGTTTTCTGAAGTGTTCCTGAGCCCATGTGGTGATATCCTTTACACACTGATGTCGCTTTTTAATGCAGTACCGCCTGAGGGATTGAAGGTCACGGCCTCGCCGCTTACGTGCAGTGATTTCTCCAGATTCTCTGAACCTTTTGATGATATTACGGACCGTAGATGGTGAAATCCCTAAATTCCAATAGCTCGTTAAGAAATGTTCTTAAACTGTTCGACAATTTACTCTTGCATTTGTTCACAAAGTGGTGACCCTCGCCCCATCCTTGTTTGTGAATGACTGAGCATTTCATGGAAGCTGCTTTTATACCCAATCATGGCACCCACCTGTTCCCAATTAGCCCGTTCACCTGTGGATCTTTTTTGCCACTTGTGCCAGCTTTTTTGAAACATGTTGGAGTCATCAAATTCCAAGTGAGCTATTATTTGCAAAAAATAAAAAAGTTTACCAGTTCGAACGTTAAATATCTTGTCTTTGCAGTCTATTCAATTAAATATTGTTACGGCCAGTGCACATTGGAATGCGCCCTGGCCCTTTGCGCTCTGCTTGACGCGCCTTGGCAATGCTGTGGGCGATCAGAAATCAGCGTACCTGGACCTGATGAGAGGGAGCTGTATAAAGGACCAGTGGACCCAAGGATCCATGCGGGAACTTAGTTTACCCTTGGTGTACCGTAAGCCGAAGACTTATGCTCTCTTTCTCTCTGCGTTTTCCCTCCGTGTCTGACGTCCTTCTTTGTTCTCCCGTAGTTCCTTCCCAAGTCTTACCAGTTGTTTCCCCCGTGGTTTTGGACTGCCTTCCACGATCCTCGACCCTCTCTCTGCCCCACGGACCTAATGCGGATCACAGACTCCTTTTGCCTAGCCCCCTTTGGATTTGTCTGCTTCCTCATCCAACATCACGGTAATACACAACAGCTAACTACACACATAGTCTAACACCACTCACTCTTGGATTTTGTCTCACACTCTATGTCCGTAGTTATTATTATTATTATTGTTTGATTATTATATATATGATAATATATATAACAAGATATATAGAGCAATACTTTCCCCCTGGTGTATTTGCCGTCATCTCCTCTCTGTAAACCATAACAAATATAAGTTGAAAAGGATTTGCAAATCACTGTATTTTGTTTTTAGTCACGATTTACACAACGTGCCAACTTCACTGGTTTCGGGTTTTGTAAAACAGCACATTTTTCAACATGGGTTTCAGCTGAGGGCCACATCGCAGTTATGGCTGCCCTCATAGGGCCGCTAGTAACTGAAAAAATGTTTGAATACAAATATAAATGTATGATTGCCTATGCGTTTTATTAGGGCTGGACAATTATTTGAATGTGTATTTATATTTTGATCATGGTTTCTTATGATTATAAAAATATGATAATTGAAAAAAAAAAAAAAAAAAATCAATGGGCCGTGCAACGCGCACGCAAATTCCTGAGCTTGTAACAATGAAACCGATGAGGAGTGAATGAGTGAAAAAAACAGAATGTCTCTGGGAAGTTTGAGATGTCACCCTGGTTGCTGCTTTTATTTGACACGCTCGTAGGCCTTATCAATATCACTTAAGTCAGGGGTCGGCAACCCGCGGCTCCGGAGCCGCATGCGGCTCTTTGATCACTCTGATGCGGCTCAGCAGCTTACTTGCTGAACCCCCCCAATTTTCCCGTGAGACTTCCGGATTTCAGTGCCTTTCGCAGAAAACTCCCCGGATTAATATTCACCGATTTTCACCCTTACGGCTATAATAAGGGCGTGCCATGATGGTACAACATTTGGCGCCCTCTACAATCTGTATTAACAGCGTGCCAGCCCAACACTTGTTATACAATATACATCTTCTGCTTACACACTTACATGACAGCAAGGCATACTTGGTCAACAGCCACACAGGTGACACTGACGGTGGTCATATAAAACAACTTTAACACTATTACTAATAATGTGCCACACTTTGAACCAAAACCAAACAAGAATGACAAACACATTTCGGGAGAACATCTGCACCTTAACACAACATAAACACAACAGAACAAACACCCACAATCCCATGCAGCCCTGACTCTTCCGGGCTACATTATACACCCCTGCTACCACCAAACCCCGCCCCCACCCCAACCCTGCTCCCTCACACATCAACCCCCCTCCACCCACCCCCCTCTCTCTCTCTGTGCGTCGGTTGAGGTGGGCGGGGTTTGGTAGCGGGGGTGTATTATGTATCCCGGAAGAGTTAGGGCTGTATGGGATTCTGGGTATTTGTCCTGTTGTGTTTATGTTGTGTTACGGTGCAGATGTTCTCCCGAAATTTGTTTGTCATTCTTGTTTGGTGTGGGTTCACAGTGTGGCGCATTATTAGTAAGAGTGTTAAAGTTTTTTTAATACCGCCACCGTCAGTGTGACCTGTGTGGTTGTTGACCAAGTATGCCTTGCTGTCACCCATGTGAGCAAGTGGAAGCCCCATACAACGTGTGGCTGATCAGGCACGCTGGCTGTAGTGGGTGCTATATGCTGTACCATCACGGCACGCATGACGCTGAGCCATTCATTTAAAACCCGCGTGCCGCACCAGCTTTCAAATTCCACATAAAGGTGTGGGCAGCGTGTCTGAGACCCCTGGTTTATACATAGCACAAAGCAAAAAAAAAACTTTGTATGCAGTGTTATTTTATTTAAAATTTCAAAAAAAATGTGCGGCTCCCATTGTTTTCTATAATTTGTGAAACTGGTCAAAATGGCTCTTTGACTGGTAAAGGTTGCCGACCCCTGACTTAAGTCAACAAAAAAGCATGGAGCAAACGCAAAACCTCCCTGAGCATTCAGTGGAGCCCATGTGAGCAACATCAGACGTGCACACTGTGGCTACACCAGCAGCACACCTGTCCCAAACTTGACTAAATAACAAGTTCAATTTGTGTTTAGGCCCACTTACAATGACAATAACAAAAAATATTGTTTTTCATGAACTGTGTACTTGTATTGTTTGTCTGGGTGGAGGTCCTGCTTTGGAAATAACTTGTACCCCTTTCAGACATTGCATTTAGTTCCCATTAAAACATTCACATGTTGCACAATGAGATGTAAGCAGGGGATCATGTGTACGTTCCTGCAACTTCCTGTTTGTAAAAAAATATATTTTTATTAGTATTTATTTAACATACTAACAGCATTTCATAATTAATATTTATAAATTAAGATTCCTAATAAATGACACTAGAATAAGCACACATTTGATTGGTAGATCATAGTGTAACGACCTGGAATGACACTTTATGTGTGGTGTTGGAGTTGTCCGACTTTTTGTGTGGCTGTAAACGCATCACTGGCTAAGTGCCATGTGTGCATGTGTTGGCGCAAGTGAGAAAGAGCGAGCGGCTGCTGTTGATATAACAAAGTTGCTTTTGGTCTGGTTTGTACTGCAGAAAATGACCACTTTTGCTAGATATCATTTTTTTTTACTAATGTTTTGGTGATGTGTTTATGGCCGACAATAAAGAGTTTTGCTCAGTAAAGTGATGGATGGAATTCATGTCCTCAAAGCGTCTCGATAGACGTTACAATATTTGAACAATGATGACGAAAACTGTTTTCTCTGTCGTGTCCGTGTGTCCAAAATTGTTATGGGCTTTGTTATGGGGTTTTTTATTTGATTTTGTGCGTGGCATATAATTGCTGTGCGCAGAGCAGTGCGCAATTGCACAGGCGCGCACCTTAGAGGGAACGTTGATGGCATGTGAATTCTGCGTTCACATAACCGCGGACAGAGTCACATAATTGGCCAGAGTCACATAATAGGCCAATAAAACGGAATCCCCTGATAAACGTAAAATAATAGTTGGGAAATTGACATAAATTTAAGTAAAATGTTGTCAAGAAACATTTGTTCGGGGAAATAATGAGTCCAATATTGCTTATTCATCCCCGCCAACAGCCCCGTCCTGAACTAAACAATGTCGAGACGGCCACTTGGAACAGCGACTAAACTACGAAGCTAAAGCTGGCAAGAACATTCCATACACCCACAACACATCTCATCTGCTTGTGTTGTTGTGAACGACATCACCGACGCAACATTAATTTACAGACAGTGGTCGCTACTTGAGAGGCGCTCTCTATTTCTTTAAACAGTCCCAAGTCGCCTCTTTGGTTAAGCTGAGAACAGGACAGCACACTACCCGCCCTTCACAATAATAGCTCGGTGCGCCACATCCGGTCTGATTGCGCTAACAAATTGCAGGTTTCAAAAAAGTACCTTGCATAAGCATAATGTATTTGAAGCAAAATGTGTATGTTTTGACCTGAAATACTGGTCAACATTGTCCAAAGAGGTATTGCACCGAATAAATGTGAAGATTTTTGCATTTAATTAACAAACATTTTATAAAATTGTATTTTACACAAAAAGCATACACTCTATAATGGTAAAATAAGTGTGAAAGGGAAAAACGGTATTAAAACAAAATGGGAAATCTTAAATTGCATTGTTTTTTATATTGCTATTGTTGTCTAAATGTATTAGTTTCGCTATTATTATTATTCTACTTGCTAAGGTTTGTTTATTACTAATATGTATTCAGTTTTTTTGTAACTATATTTAAAGTTGAGTTTTGGTGGTACAATAAATACTCATGTTTTTAAATTGATGAATAATCGTGATTACAATATCAATTGAAATAATTTTTGCCATAGTCGTCCAGCCCTATGTCTTATTAATATATTTTTTTTTATGTAAGAAAAATATCTGTAGCATTTGCGGTAAAAAAAAGAAAGAAAAAAACTGGCACCAACATTGCCAGAATTATTTTACCGTAAAATGTATTTTTTACAACATCACTTTTTTTTTTTTTTACAGTAAAATTCTGGCGACTGAGCTGCCTTTTTTTTTTTTTTTTTTTTTTTTTACCATGCATTGTTATTGTTTTAATGTACACTTTTATAGATAATTGTTCCGCTTTGGACCCCGATTTGAAAAACGTCAATACAAGAACACAAACATTCCAACATTGACCAAAGAATCAGGGACTGGGTGACAAAACAATAGGTCATTTATTTATAGATAATATCATAAATAAGTATCAGTATTTCTTCAAAGAAACACTTAATTTTGCAATGAAAGGACACGGGTACTAAAAATCAAATAAAATGAGGAAATGTAATGAGGTCTCATTACAAATATTACTCAATGTTCAAAAAGTGACATGAATTCAATAGTTTGGATCATTTTGTTTTTAGGTGAATGGATGCAAAAATGTTCATCTAAACAAGCACAGACATGTCATTCAAGTCTTTCACTGGGTAAGAGGGAGATCGATCCAAATATCATTAGTATTTATAGACTTAGACCAGTATCAGCAGATCAATACTAATAACTTAGCATTTGAATATAAATCTATAGGATCATTTTACTACCCTGTGTGTCACAGCAGGATGAGCACACATTATTGTGCTTTGAACAAGACGAGGACCATGACAACAATTTGACACGAGAACCTTATTTTTGCAATGATACTAATTCTCATGTTTACTTCTTGTCTTAGGTATAGGTCTTCTGGTATATCTTTGATATTGAGGGATGGGTACCAAAATTGGTCCTTTATAGTTACCATTGATAATGCCTGGTACAATTCACGTAAAATCAAACAGTTGCATATTTTCATACCTTTTTTTGCACGTGACGTCACGTCCGGTTGCAGACTTGGCGCCGGCTCAAGCATTTGGCGGGCAAACAAGCAGACTCTGTGCCTCTCGGTAAAAGTTGTAACTTTTCCATGACAACCAAACAAGCATTTCTGATGGAAAACACTCAAAAACCAAGGATCAAAGATTTTACATGGCAACTTCAACACCTCCAAATTTGGTAATGAAAACTACAACTAAGATGCATGTTACAATCAAACAGCTGATGTGTAATAGTTACAGTATTTACAGAATTAACACTTCGAAGGATTCAACAAAAGACAAGACCGGCACATTCAGCTTAATGGCAAAGACTACTTCCTGACTACGGCAACACACCTTGGACAAACTGAAATTAATGCATATTGCAAATGAGACTCTAAATGTAGCTGTTATTATACAAAGTTAATATAATCAGCTCACTGTTAAATATTTAATTTTAAATTATAATTAAACAAAAAACATGTATTATGACATGAACACACACAAAAGTACTAACAACTGGAACAGATGAGTACCGGTATTGTTTCCAGGTGCCAGGAATCGGTACTGAATCGTTCTAAATGAGGAAGGTACCCATCCCTAAACTTATCTAAATTTACCTTTTAAGTACTTCGATTATCATACCTTTTTTTTTTTTTTTTTTACAATTATTAATAACTGACACGCGCAAAAGGCAGAAACCATTTTACCAGACGATATGTGATGATTAATGTGACCTTGCGGTTGTATTCAAGTTGTAGAGTGGACAAAAGAGATGATTTTAGAAAATATTTATGAACTACAAACCCCATTTCCATATGAGTTAGGAAATTGTGTTAGATGTAAATATAAACGAAATACAATGATTTGCAAACCCTTTTCAACCCATATTCAATTGAATGCACTACAAAGACAAGATATTTGATGTTCAAACTCATAAACTTTATTTTTTTTTGCAAATAATAATTAACTTAGAATTTCATGGCTGCAACACGTGCCAAAGTAGTTGGGAAAGGGCATGTTCACCACTGTGTTACATGGCCTTTCCTTTTAACAACACTCAGTACACGTTTGGGAACTGAGGAGACACATTTTTTAAGCTTCTCAGGTGGAATGGATGTACAGCTTAAGTTGTTCAACAGTCCGGGGGTCTCCGTTGTGGTATTTTAGGCTTCATAATGCGTCACACATTTTCAATTGGAGACAGGTCTGGACTACAGGCAGGCCAGTCTAGTACCCACACTCTTTTACTATGAAGCCACGTTGATGTAACACGTGGCTTGGCATTGTCTTGCTGAAATAAGCAGGGGCGTCCATGGTAACGTTGCTTGGATGAAAACATATGTTGCTCCAAAACCTGTATGTACCTTTCAGCATTAATGGTACCTTCACAGATGTGTAAGTTACCCATGTATTGGGCACTAATACACCCCCATACCATCACAGATGCTGGCTTTTCAACTTTGCGCCTATAACAATCCGGATGGTTCTTTTCCTCTTTGGTCCGGAGGACACGACGTCCACAGTTTCCAAAAACAATTTGAAATGTGGACTCGTCAGACCACAGAACACTTTTCCACTTTGTATCAGTCCATCTTAGTTGAGCTCAGGCCCAGCGAAGCCGACGGCGTTTCTGGGTGTTGTTGATTAAACGGTTTTCGCCTTGCATAGGAGAGTTTTAACTTGCACTTAGCGATGTAGCCACCAACTGTAGTTACTGACAGTTGGTTTCTGAAGTGTTCCTGAGCCCTTGTGGTGATATCCTTTACACACTGATGTCGCTTGTTGATGCAGTACAGCCTGAGGGATCGAAGGTCACGGGCTTAGCTGCTTACGTGCAGTGATTTCTCCAGATTCTCTGAACCCTTTGATGATATTACGGACCGTCGATGGTGAAATCCCTAAATTCTAAAGGTTTTTCTTAAACTGTTCAACAATTTGCTCACGCATTTGTTGACAAAGTGGTGACCCTCGCCCCATCTTTGTTTGTGAATGACTGAGCATTTCATGGAATCTACTTGTATACCCAATCATGGCACCCACCTGTTCCCAATTTGCCTGTTCACCTGTGGGATGTTCCAAATAAGTGTTTGATGAGCATTCCTCAACTTTATCAGTATTTATTACCACCTTTCCCAACTTCTTTGTCACGTGTTGCTGGCATCAAATTCTAAAGTTAATGATTATTTGCAAAAAAAAAATAAAAAATGTTTATCAGTTTGAACATCAAATATGTTGTCTTTGTAGCAAATTCAACTGAATATGGGTTGAAAATGATTTGCAAATCATTGTATTCCGTTTATATTTACATCTAACACAATTTCCCAACTCATATGGAAATGGGGTTTGTAATTTGTTCAGCTATAACACCAAACTAAATTGTTTTATTCAGTTAGTTTTGAATATGATGACATACACCGGCCTGCGTTTAGCATCTTCATTTTACAGCTTCCGTTTTTCTGTATGGGCACTTTTGTTATAAATAATTTAATTAATAAATCAACATATTATTATTTCAATATATTTTGTCTCTTTTTTTTAGTCATATAATTTACATTTTTGTTCCTTCAGTGTACCTAAAACTGTGACCTTAAAAACGAGATACTTATCGACCTGTGATTAGGGCGCACTGTAATTCCAATAATTAGGTGTAGACGATAAATATCACACAGATATGAGGAATTATGACATTGTCAGATAATCAGATCATGTCAAAAGAAATAGCACTGATTATCGATTAAAAAATCAACAACACCCCAAGGAGGCAAGATTACACGTGCTGCGTCGATCGTGTGGTACTTCTTCACTGTTTCCGGCGAACACTTTTTGCGTACTATTTACACCAAAAAACATCACCCTTCAACACATCGAACCTTATCAACCAACAGTGTTTTGAAAGCCTTTGAAGACGCCTGTTGTTAAGACGTCGCAAAGCTAGCCTCAAAGCTAAATCTACATTTTAAAAAGATTTAAATAAATTGTCAGTCGTGAGAAGCCGGAAGTTATTCGTAATGACTTGAAGAGAAAATTATTTTGCATTCCTGCGAATAATAATTATCAGTACCTATCTTCATGCGTTTTTTTCCAATGAAAAATCTGGGTAATACGATCCATCTAAAAAAAAATGTAGTGTAATTCGTTTTTAATGTAGTAGAAGTACATATATTTAATTAAAAAAAACTGTTTTACCGTAGTCCTTATAGTCATCAACAGATTATTTTTGTAGGAACACAAAACCAACGTAAATAAGTTATTATATTGATGCTACTCTGTTTCTATGGCAACCAGAACCATTGTTAGTCAAGTGACCCACTACAAGTAGAACCCGGAATCTCAGCCGTTGTTACGACCATGAACTTCATAACTATGAATCATGTTGAGTTTGAGGTTACCCCAGTGCTGCAGTGCTTCTGCAGGAGTCAAGATCCACACATGAATCAGTGATACAGTAAATCATCTTTGGCTGGGTCGTGGATGTGAGAGCTGGTATCAGCTGTGTCCATGGACTGTGTCGTCAGACATTGGGTCCTTTGCTGTAATGTTCCCTGAGGTTGTAGGTCTGATAGCACATGGATAAGTCACATATCCCCGGTGTCCCCGGGTTACCCCTTTTACCCGGGTCTCCGGGGGCTCCCGTTTCCCCGGGAATTCCCTGGTTTCCTGGCTGGCCGAGTCCATCGAAGCCAGAAGGACCTCGAGACCCTTCGGAAGACAAGAAGAGAAAAATAAGACTGTTTTTTTGTATGCGCCAACTTTGGGTTTGTAGCACTGTTTTCAAGACCTAAATTAACTTTCTCACTTCTGATACGATACTGATATTGGTCAGAAACGATACCAGCAGGAATCATACATACTTTTGTTATTTTGTAGTGTGGAATGTTAGAAAAGGTTTGATCAAGTGAAATTACCAGTCAAACAGAGAACGACTAACATATTCATTATTACCTGTTTGGAATGGACTTATGCTGTCTTTAAGTTGAAGTGAAGTGGTAATTGTTTGTTGATGACGCCTAGTGGCCACAATAAGTGAATTAAACTCACAATGCAGCAAGTTGAATGATGCAAACACATTTGTTACTGGATACTTTCTAATAGAGACTTTGTATGTGTAAGGAATATGCAACTATAATTATTTGATACTTGTTTATATTGACAAATGTGCTGCACTGCAAAAACTGAAATCTAAGTAAGATGAAATATCTCATATAAGGGTGATATTTGCTTATTTTCTGTCTGATAAGATCATTCTTCTCATTAAGCAGATTTTATGTTAGAATGTTTTACTTGTTTTAAGGGTTTTGGTCCTAAATGATCTCAGTAAAATATTACAGCTTGTTGCTGAGATTTGATGACCTATATTGAGTAAAACTGTCATGTCTGTGTGATCATGTTTTTGTTTTGGTCATGTTCGGTTTTGTTTTTGGACTTTTTGTGCACTTTTGTTTTGTCACCATAGCAACCATTAGTTTTCACCTGTCACGTCACGCACCTGTTTCACGTTTTGAGTCACGCACCTGTTTTCGTTAATCATGTCTGTAGTATTTAAGTTCATTGTTTTCAGTTTGTCTTTCTGGTGACATCCCACAATTATGCTCTGCACATTTCTGACACTTGATTTCATGTCCATCGTTCATGCTGCTCCTTTTAGTCCATGCCAAGTAAGTTTTGTTTATTAATGCTATAGTCTTTTGGTTTCATAGTTTGTTCTCCGCCACTGTGCGCGCCTTTCGTTTGTACTTTTTTTTGCTATAGTCTTTTGGTTTCATAGTTTGTTCTCCGCCACTGTGCGCGCTTTTCGTTTGTACTTTATTTTGATATATTAAATAAAACATTCCCGTCTCGCCCGAGCCAACTTTCCCTTGCATTCCGGAAAAGCAAACACCCAGGATCAAGTCTTGACAAAAACATGCTTGAAACTAGAATATCAACTGTTGCAAAGCGGTGTCATCAACACTCACAAGTATAAAACTACTTTTTTTAAAGTAATAATTTCTTATTTCAAGCATGTAAAAAAAAAATCATGACTTTGACACAATTGTGTCTCATAATTAAAACAGATGACAGCCAAATGGACTTTGCTGTTTTATTTTTAATGAAACAATAGAAAATACGTACTCATATAGTAGTACAGTTGCTATTAGTGAGAATATACTTATTTTAAGGTATTTTTGGGTTCATTGAGGTTTGCTAATTTTACTTGTTTTGGAAAGTCTTGACAAGCCAAATTTTCTTGTTTTATTGGCAGAAAATGTTGCTTTGTTCAAATAAAATACCCCAAATTTTTGGATTTTTAGGGACAGAGTCCCTTTGTATTTCTAGCGTTTTATTATTATACCGCCGCCTCTTTGAGCTGTAATTTGACCCCCTAAACATGCTTCAAAACTCACCAAATTGGACACACACGGGCGAAAATTGCGATCTAATCAAAAAACCAAACCCCAAAACTCAAAATTGCACTCTAGCGCCCCTAGGAAGAAAAAACAGACAAAACTGCCTGTAACTCCCAGTAGGAATGTCGTAGAGACATGAAACAAAAACCTCTATGTAGGTCTCACTTAGACCTATATTTCATACACTGACAACCCCCAGCAAAAATCAACAGGAAGTTTGCAATTTCCCCTTCAAAACAAAAGTTGTGTAAAAACAGTCACCTTTTTTCAAACATTATCTCCTCTGAGCGCGTTTGTCGTGTCGGCTTCAAATTAGCACAGGAGAGAGATTGAACCCTTCTGATTAAAAGTTGATGAAAGAGTGTTCATTACTGCTCCGGTTTGGATTTTATGAGCACTCAAAGTTGGTCCCGTCCATCGCTGCTTGCAGCTTTAATTTTTTCTTGTTTTTGAACACTGACTTTTTGCAGTGTGTTTGCGACAGCAATATTGTTCAATGAAGGACACTTATTATGTATGTCTAGCTTGTGTGCTAATGTGTGCTTAGCTGTTGTGAAGCTGCTAGCTACTAGTAGCTTATGGCCTACCATAATTACATTTTGTAAATGACTTGACTAAAATGCAAGAAAAGACCAACTGTGTTTTTATTGGAGGACATTTAGATGTTACCTGGCTATAGGACTTATTGCATCATAGCACTTGCAGTATATCGGACAGTTTAGAAGCAAGTTCATGTATTCCATCATATTAATCTTGTTTTTTGCTGATATCGGATCAATATCCGTTATCAATATCGGATCAGGACAGCCCTAATTACAATAATAGTATGACAATATGGACACATAGATTAGACACAGTGCAATATTTATATTTTATATTGGCAACACTGAATAATCCCTAAAGTGTGAATGTTGTCTGTCTATCTGTGTTGGCCCTGCGATGAGGTGGCGACTTGTCCAGGGTGTACCCCTGCCTTCCACCCGAATGCTGCTGAGATAGGCTCCAGCCACCACGCGACCCCGAGAGGTAAACAATGGATGGATGGATATTGTACCAGATAACTTGAAAGACGAGCTTGTGTCAATCGGGGAGTAGCATCTATCAAATTCACAGCTTGATTATATACACAAGCAACATAACATGTGGGTGATAAAGTTATAAACTAATGGCCAACTGTACATAAAAGTTGTCGAAGAGGTAAGATGTGTAAGTGTAGGTGTTGACCACATACAGTCGTGGTCAAAAGTTTACATACACTTGTAAAGAACATAATGTCATGGCTGTCTTGAGTTTTCGATAATTTCTACAACTCTTATTTTTTGGTGAAAGAGTGATTGGAGCACATACTTGTTGGTCACAAAAAACAGCCATGAAGTTTGCTTCTTTTATCAATTTATTATGGGTCTACTGAAAATGTGAGCAAATCTGCTGGGTCAAAAGTATACATACAGCAATGTTAATATTTGCTTATGGTAGCCATCCACAAGTTTCTGGCAAGCTTCTAGTTGAATTTTTAAACCACTCCTCTTGACAAAATTGGTGCACTTCAGCTAAATTTGTTGGTTTTCTGACATGGATTTGTTTCTTCAGCATTGTCCACATGTTCTAAGTCAGGACTTTAGAAAGGCCATTCTAAAACCTTCATTCTAGTCTGGTTTAGCCATTCCTTTACCATTTTTGACGTGTGTTTGGGGTCATTGACCTGTTGGAACACCCAACTGGGCCCAAGACCCAACCTCCGGGCTGATGATTTTAGGTTGTCCTGAAGGATTAGGTGGTAATCCTCCTGTTTCATTGTCCCATTTACTCTCTGTAAAGCAACAGTTCCATTGGCAGCAAAACAGGCCCGGGTCATAATACTACCACCACCATGCTTGACAGTAGGAATTGTGTTCCTGGGATTAAAGGCCTCACCTTTTCTCCTCCAAACATATTGCTGGGTATTGTGGCCAAAAAGCACAATTTTTGTTTCATCTGACCACAGAACTTTCCTCCAGAAGGTCTTATCTTTGTCCATGTGATCAGCAGCAAACTTTAGACGAGCCGCTTCTGGAGCAAGGGCTTCCTTCTTGCATGGAAGCCTCTCAGTCCATGGCGATGCAAAACACGCTTGACTGTGGACACTGACACCTGTTCGGTTGACTCGGGATCATCCTGACCAATTTTCTCTCAGCAGCAGGTGATAGCTTGCGTCATACTTGCCAACCTTGAGACCTCCAAATTCGGGAGATTGGGGGGGGGGGGGGGGGGCTTGGTTAAGGGGGGAGGCGTATATTTATAGCTAGAATTCACTGAAATTCAAGTATTTCTTAGATATATATATCAATAAAATAAATACTTGACTTTCAGTGAATTATAGATATATATTTACATATTATATATATATATATATATATATATATAATTCACTGAAAGTCGAGTATTTCTTTTATTTATATGTATATATATATAATAAAATACATTAATATATATATATATATTTATATATATATATATATATGTATTTTATTATATATATATACATATACATAAAATAAATACTTGACTTTCAGTGAATTATATATATATATAATTAATATATATAATATATATATATATATATATATATATATATATATATATATATATCCATCCATCCATCCATTATGTACCACTTATTCCCTTCGGGGTCGCGGGGGGCGCTGGAGCCTATCTCAGCTACAATCGGGCGGAAGGCGTTTTACACCCTGGACAAGTCGCCACCTCATCGCAGGGCCAACACAGATAGACAGACAACATTCACACTCACATTCACACACTAGGGCCAATTTAGTGTTTTTTATATATATATATATATATATATATATATATATATATATATATATATATATATATATATATATATATATATATATATATTGTCAGGCTTGTCCCTGACAGTTTGACTGTTTTAGTTTTTTCTCTGTGTTTGTCTTAGTTTCCTGTCAGCGCTTTTATTTTGTCTTCATTTCCTGAGTGTCTCCCTGAGTGCTGCTTCCCCTCAGCTGTGGCTGATTGGCACCTGGCCACACCTGGTGTCAATCAGCCAGCTACTATTTAAACCTGCCTTCTCCTCCAGTCATTGCTGGATCATTGTCGTTCCTACCTGTCGTGTCGTTGTTCTTAATACTTGTCGTTGTAGCTCTGTCTACTTTTGTTTCACTCTGCTCATGTCCTAGTTCCTTCGTGTCACAGTAAGTGTTTTTGGTTTCTTGTCCACAGTTAGCCTCTGTGCTATTTTAGTTCATAGCCAAGTTTGTTCTCCGCCTTGTGCGCGCCCTTTGTTACCCTTTCGTTTGTTGTTTTGCCTTAGTATTTAATTAAATCATGTTTTCTCGTACAATGCCTTCCGCCTTCTCTGCATCTTGGGGTTCGTCACCTACAAACTCTGACATATATATATATGTGTATTTTATTATATATATACATATAAATAAAAGAAATACTTGAATTTCAGTGTTCAGTGTTCATTGTTGTATTTGAATATATTATATATTATATATATTATAATATTCTGGGTTGGAGTCAATAACCAGGCGAGGTGATGAAGTTACGTCTCTTTACTTCATACTTCAGAACCGACTCCCACACTTGCCGTCGGGTGCGCAATACAACGTAAACCGTTGGCCAACCAAAAAGTAACCACAGACCACTATACCCAACATTCACCAGGAGATGGCAACAAACAACTTAGATCACTCTATTACAGGCAGCTCTCTGTGAAATTTAATTTGCAGGAAAGGAGTGAGTTTAGGGTTGAATTGTCCATCCTCGTTCTATTCTCTGTCACTCGTCGTCGCCATGACTGTGTCTTCTTTGTTCTTCTGCTTCGTCTCCTTCTTGTTGTGTGTGCAGTTGTGCACTCGCCAAAAGCCGTAGATGTTATAACGTGACTGGGCCGGCACGTTGTTTATATGAAGGAAAAGCGGACGTGACGACAGGCTGTCCTCACTCAGGTCCGCACGGACCTGGAGGGGGCGTGCCTTAAGTCCGGCTGGAAATCGGGAGAAATTCGGGAGAATGGTTGTCCCGGGAGATTTTCGGTAGAGAGGCACTGAAATTTGGGAGTCTCCCGGAAAATTCGGGAGGGTTGGCAAGTATGGCTTGTGTTTTATTCTTGATCGTGGCAGTGACAAAACTGTGCCATGCACTTTATACTTACAAACAATTGTCGGCACAGTTGATCTTGGGACCTTAAGCTGCTTTGAAATGGCTCCAAGTGACTTTCCTGACTTGTTGAAGTCAATGATTCGTTTTTTCAGATCTATGCTGAGTTTCTTTGACTTTCCCATTGTCGCGTTTGTAACCGAGTCTAATGACTGCATCACATGAGCCCTATTTAAATGGGCTCAGAGAGGTCAACAGGTGTCGTCAATCATAATCCCTCCCATGAAGTTAAGAGGCCATGCCATGAAGTTCACTTGATTTGATTGTAACTTTTCTACATCACCAAAATTGATAATGTATGTTGCTGTATGTATACTTTTGACCCAGCAGATTTGGTCACATTTTCAGTAGACCCATAATAAATTCATAAAAGAACCAAACTTCATGAATGTTTTTTGTGACAAACAAGTGTGTGCTCCAATCACTCTAACACAAAAAAATAAGACTTGTAGAAATGATTGGAAACTCAAGACAGCCATGACATTATGTTCTTTACAAGTGTATGTAAACGTTTGACCATGACTGCATGCCAAGGTATTTATGTATATGTATATGCGGCAAGTACCACAGTTATATTGAAATGTATGATGTCATCAAGCGTTTGCAGATACTCAACACATAGCTGTACTGTTGTGTAAGTACTCACATAATTACATTTCCATTTCAAGTGCACTCATGTGCTGATAACGGCTCAGATTCCAAACAAATGCTGAACTAGTTGAACCCTGCAGAATGCCATGATGAGAATATATGCACAATGATGCTGAAGGTGTTTTTGCATACCTAGCGGTCCGGGTGGTCCCGGACGTCCCTGATGACCTTCTCCTTTGCTGCCTTTGATCCCTCTCAGCCCGGCGTCACCTGGGAACAATCATAGCTGCTTAAAATAGATCACTACAGTACAAACATAAACATTGTTTTCATCAGGACAGATCATTTTTAAAAGGGAACATTATCACCAGACCTATGTAAGCGTCAATATATATCTTGATGTTACAGAAAAAAGACCATATATTTCTTTAACCGATTTCCGAACTCTAAATGGGTGAATTTTGGCGAATTAAACGCCTTTCTATTATTCGCTCTCGGAGCGATGACGTGACAACGTGAAGTCACATCGGGAAGCATTCCGCCATTTTCTCAAACACATTACAAACACCGAGTCAAATCAGCTCTGTTATTTTCCGTTTATTCGACTGTTTTCCATACCTTGGAGACATCATGCCTCGTCGGTGTGTTGTCGGAGGGTGTAACAACACGAACAGGGACGGATTCAAGTTGCACCAGTGGCCCAAAGATGCGAAAGTGGCAAGAAATTGGACGTTTGTTCCGCACACTTTACCGACGAAAGCTATGCTACGACAGAGATGGCAAGAATGTGTGGATATCCTGCGACACTCAAAGCAGATGCACTTCCAACTGGACTGGACAGATCAGCTTTCAGGAAAAGAGAGCGGATGAGGGTATGTCTACAGAATATATTAATTGATGAAAACTGGGCTGTCTGCACTCTCAAAGTGCATGTTGTTGCCAAATGTATTTCATATGCTGTAAACCTAGTTCATAGTTGTTAGTTTCCTTTAATGCCAAACAAACACATACCAATCGTTGGTTAGAAGGCGATCGCCGAATTCGTCCTCGCTTTCTCCCGTGTCGCTGGCTGTCGTGTCGTTTTCGTCGGTTTCGCTTGCATACGGTTCAAACCGATATGGCTCAATAGCTTCAGTTTCTTCTTCAATTTCGTTTTCGCTACCTGCCTCCACACTACAATCAACCATTTCAATACATGCGTAATCTGTTGAATCGCTTAAGCCGCTGAAATCCGAGTCTGAATCCGAGCTAATGTCGCTATACCTTGCCGTTCTATGCGCCATGTTTGTTTGTATTGGCATCACTGTGTGACGTCACAGGAAAATGGACGGGTGTATATAACGATGGTTAAAATCAGGCACTTTGAAGCTTTTTTTAGGGATATTGCGTGATGGGTAAAATTTTGAAAAAAACTTCGAAAAATAAAATAAGCCACTGGGAATTGATTTTTAATGGTTTTAACCCTTCTGAAATAGTGATAATGTTCCCCTTTAAATATTCATTATGAATGAATATACATGTCTGATATGTTTACAAGACACGACTTTCTTAGAGGTGGGGTCAAAAAGATAATTGGATATTTAAAGGGGAACTGCACTTTTGTTGGAATTTTGCCTATCGTTCACAATCATTATGAGAGACAGGAACACACTCGTCTTTTTTGGGGGATTTTAAAGATGATAAAAACGCTTGGGAGAGTCACCGTTGTAGCATTCAAAGCCCTCTAAAACAACTTAAAAACCTGACATTAACGTTTTGTGTTAGATGTAAATATAAACGGAATACAATAATTTGTCAAACCTTTTCAACCTTTATTCAATTGAATGCACTACAAAGACAAGATATTTGATGTTCAAATTTTTTTTTTTTTTGCAAATAATAATTAACTTAGAATTTCATGGCTGCAACACGCGCCAAAGTAGTTGGGAAAGGGCATGTTCACCACTGTGTTACATGGCCTTTCCTTTTAACAACACTCAGTAAACGTTTGGGAACTGAGGAGACACATTTTTTAAGCTTCTCAGGTGGAATTCTTTCCCATTCTTGCTTGATGTACAGCTTAAGTTGTTCAACAGTCCGGGGGTCTTCGTTGTGGTATTTTAGGCTTCATAATGCGCCACACATTTTCAATGGGAGACAGGTCTGGACTACCGACAGGCCAGTCTAGTACCCGCACTCTTTTACTATGAAGCCATGGTGATGTAACACGTGGCTTGGCATTGTCTTGCTGAAATAAGCAGGGGCGTCCATGGTAACGTTGCTTGGGCGGCAACATATGTTGCTCCAAAACCTGTATGTACCTTTCAGCATTAATGGTGCCTTCACAGATGTGTAAGTTACCCATGTATTGGGCACTAATACACCCCCATACCATCACAGATGCTGGCTTTTCAACTTTGCGCCTATAACAATTCGGATGGTTCTTTTCCTCTTTGGTCCGGAGGACACGACGTCCACAGTTTCCAAAAACCATTTGAAATGTGGACTCGTCAGACCACAGAACACTTTTCCACTTTGTATCAGTCCATCTTAGATGAGTTCAGGCCCAGCGAAGCCGACGGCGTTTCTGGGTGTTGTTGATAAACGGTTTTCGCCTTGCATAGAAGAGTTTTAACTTGCACTTACAGATGTAGCGACAAACTGTAGTTACTGACAGTGGGTTTCTGAAGTGTTCCTGAGCCCATGTGGTGATATCCTTTACACACTGATGTCGCTTTTTGATGCAGTACAGCCTGAGGGATCGAAGGTCACGGGCTTAGCTGCTTACGTGCAGTGATTTCTCCAGATTCTCTGAACCCTTTGATGATATTACGGACCGTAGATGGTGAAATCCCTAAATTCCTTGCAATAGCTGGTTGAGAAAGGTTTTTCTTAAACTGTTCAACAATTTGCTCAGGCATTTGTTGACAAAGTGGTGACCCTCACCCCATCCTTGTTTGTGAATGACTGAGCATTTCATGGAATCTACTTTTATACCCAATCATGGCACCTACCTGTTCCCAATTTGCCTGTTCACCTGTGGGATGTTCCAAACAAGTGTTTGATGAGCATTCCTCAACTTTATCAGTATTTATTGCCACCTTTCCCAACTTCTTTGTTACATGTTATTGGCATCAAATTCTAAAGTTAATGATTATTTGCAAAAAAAAAAAGTTTATCAGTTTGAACATCAAATATGTTGTCTTTGTAGCATATTCAAATGAATATGGGTTGAAAAGGATTTGCAAATCATTGTATTCCGTTTATATTTACATCTAACACAATTTCCCAACTCATATGGAAACGGGGTTCGTATTATCGTTATAAAAATAAACTAACAGAGCTTCCTAGGGAAGAATAGAACATTTAGATTTGTACATAAAGTGAATTTTATTCATATTTTTTTCCAGTTATCGTCTTAATCACGAGCCTGTATCAAGCACAGGATGTTCAAGTTGAAAAAAAGTCCGTGCCTCACCATCCATGCACCTCACCACATATCACTGCTGCTAATTAAGCTCCTTTTTGTTATTAACGTCCTATTTTATGACAGTTTTTTATCGGCGCTCTCGCCTCGGACTAACTCGGTGCGTCACGCTCAGCAGTGAGACGTTGAAGTTTGGCATCTTTCACGGCTGATTAGCCACCGGAAGGGCTGATAAATCACCGGCCGCTCATTAAGTTGCTTTTGCACGCAGTATTTATTTTATTTCGCTCCGCTGACTTTTACTGGTGTTCACTTGGTTAATAAGCTTGTTTTACGGGGCGCACTGAGCATCAACACGTCCAATTTGTTAGCCGTTGGCACTCTTTTGATTTTAATCGCAGCTGAGAGCTGCTGTAAATTTGCCCGCGCTCTTGTTTCTGTGAAGAGATGTTGTCATTTATTGTTATTGCATTCATCAGCGGGGAAACGACCGAACATCTTTGCCGCGTTTCCAGTAAAGCCGAGCTGACCGGTGTCCGCTCGCATTGACCTGCGCTCTGATTCATCTTTTTTTACGCGTCGGACCCTGAAGGACTCGCATTACCTTTGAGGCCCGGAGAACCTCGCTGTCCAGGGGTTCCTGGGTATCCTGGAGTGCCAGTCCTGCCGGGGTGACCTGGAATTCCCAAGGAGCCTTTAGGCCCCGGTGCTCCTGGCTCACCAGGGAGTCCTTTCGCATTTTGGCACGGTTCACACCTGGCTGAAGAGTCCATGGACCGGAGCAGTGCAGGGAGTTGAACTAAAGGGCAGAGTCAAGCATCATTGATTGAAATACTAGCTTAGAACTAGTGTTGTCCCGATACCAATATTTTGGTACCGGTACTGGGTACCAAAATTATTTCGATACATTTCGATACTTTTCTAAATAAAGGGGACCATAAAATAGTGCATTATTGGCTTTATTCTAACAAAAAATCTTACGGTACATTAAACATTAGATTAGATTAGATTAGTTTATTTCAAAGGGGACAATGCAATTTCATAAAAAAGGCCTACTGAAACCCAATACTACCGACCACGCAGTCCGATAGTTTATATATCAATGATGAAATCTTAACATTGCAACACATGCCAATACGGCCGGGTTAGCTTACTAAAGTGCAATTTTAAATTTTGCGCGAAATATCCTGCTGAAAACGTCTCGGTATGATGACGTCAGCACGTGACGTCACGGATTGTGGAGGACATTTTGGGACAGCATGGTGGCCAGCTATTAAGTCGTCTGTTTTCATCGCAAAATTCCACAGTATTCTGGACATCTGTGTTGGTGAATCTTTTGCAATTTGTTCAATGAACAATGGAGACAGCAAAGAAGAAAGCTGTAGGTGGGAAGCGGTGTATTGCGGGCGGCTGCAGCAACACAAACACAGCCGGTGTTTAATTATTTACATTCCCGAATAATGACAGTCAAGCTTTACCATTGGCTTGTGGAGAACTGGGACAACAGAGACTCTTACCAGGAGGACTTTGAGTTGGATACGCAGACACGGTACCGTGAGTACGCATGCAGCTGCGGCTTCCAAACATTTGATCGCTTGCCCGTACGTGCGTGCCGCTATGTGCATGTCACGTACGTAACTTTGGGGACTTTGGGGAAATATATGTGCTGTATGAACTTTGGGGAGGTGAACGGTACTTTGGGCTGTGGGATTGAGTGTGTTGTGCAGGTGTTTGAGTTGTATTGGCGGGTTATATGGACGGGAGGGGGGAGGTGTTTGTTATGCGGGATTAATTTGCGGCATATTAAATATAAGCCTGGTTGTGTTGTGGCTAATAGAGTATATATATGTCTTGTGTTTATTTACTGTTTTAGTCATTCCCAACTGAATATCAGGTCCCACCCGCCTCTCACAGCATCTTCCCTATCTGAATCGCTCCCACTGCCCTCTAGTCCTTCACTCTCACTTTCCTCATCCTCGAATCTTTCATCCTCGCTCAAATTAATGGGGAAATCGTCGCTTTCTCGGTCCGAATCGCTCTCGCTGCTGGTGGCCATGATTGTAAACAATGTGCAGATGTGAGGAGCTCCACAACCTGTGACGTCACGCGCATACCGTCTGCTCCTTCCGGTACAGGCAAGGCTTTTTTATCAGCGACCAAAAGTTGCGAACTTTATCGTCGATGTTCTCTACTAAATGCTTTCAGCAAAAATATGTCAATATCGCGAAATGATCAAGTATGACACATAAAATGGACCTGCTATCCCCGTTTAAATAAGAAAATCGCATTTCAGTAGGCCTTTAACATGTTCTATCTAAACTTCTGTTAGAATGTAATAATCACTGATTCTTCTGCTGTTTGATACTTTACATTAGTTTTGGATGATACCACAACATTTGGGTATCAATCCGATACCAAGTCGTTACAGGATCATACATTGGTCATAGTCAAAGTCCTCATGTGTCCCGGGACATATTTCCTGAGTTTATAAACAAAATATCAATTTTTAAAAAAACAAAAGAAGATGTTGTGATACTAAAAAATATCGACGTTATCATAGTAGTATCGACTAGATACGCCCCTGTACTTGGTATCATTACAGTGGATGTCAGGTGTAGATCCACCAATGACGTTTGTTTACATTTTGACGCCGGTGAGCTACGGTGTGTAGTGAAGCATGTTTAGCTATTCCTCGGTACTTTTTAGAGGCGGTATAGTACCGAATATGATTAATTAGTATCGCGGTACTATACTAATACCGGTATACCGTACAACCGTACTTAGGACCCAAATTAGTTAAAGACTTGCTCACAGTAGAGTTAGAACGTTCTTTGTCGTATATTTCGCCCACCCTCACCCTTTTTTTTAAATAACCACAAGGTCCGAATTATACCCAATTAGGCCCTGAAGGGGTGGATATATAGTACAGGCCAACATTTTGGACACAATATTCTCATTCAATGTGTTTTCATTATTTTCATGACTATTTACATTGTAGATTGTCACTGAAGGCATCAAAACTATGAATGAACACATGTGGAGTTATGTACTTAACCAAAAAAAGGTGAAATAACTGAAAACATGTTTTATATTCTAGTTTCTTCAAAATAGCCACCCTTTGCTCTGATTACTGCTTTGCACACTCTTAGTATTCTCTCGATGAGCTTCAAGCACACCCGTAAAGTGAAAACCATGTCAGGTAACTACCTCTTGAAGCTCATCGAGAGAATACCAAGAGTGTGCAAAAATGTTATCGGAGCAAAGTGTGGCTATTTTGAAGAAATTAGAATATAAAACATGTTTTCAGTTATTGGTTTTTACAACATCATATTGTTAATGGAAAAACAGTTCAAGTTCTTTTTTTATTCTGGCAACTTAGCAGCCAGTTTTTCTACCGTTAAAAAAAAATGTACCGTCTTTCCATTTACAGTAACTCACAGTCAAAAACAACAACCGTAGATTTTACAGTCAAAAACTGGCAGCTCAGTCAACAGAATTTTAACACAAAAAACAGTAGTCGTTTTTATTTTTATTTACAGTAATATGCTGTAAAGAACAACGTAAAATGTGTGGTCTTTTTTATTAATTTGATGGGTAGTTTGCTGTAAACTTTAGTATATTTATTGAATTGTATTTAGACAAAGATATGTTTGAAAAGTATGATAATATACTGTAATATTTGTTGCTATATTGGATACTATTAAAGTTGAAAAGGTATGCAATTTCAAGCACTACATATTAGGGATGTGAATCTTTGGGTGTCCCACGATTTGATTCAATATCGATTCTTGGGGTCACGATTCGATTCAAAATAGTTTTTTTTCGATTCAACGAGATTCTCGATTCAAAAACGATATTTTCCCGATTCAAAAGGATTCTCTATTCATTCAATACATAGGATTTCAGCAGGATCTACCCCAGTCTGCTGACATGCAAGCAGAGTGTCATGTCTGTGATCATGTTTTGTTTAGTTATGTTTTGCTTGGTTTTTGGACACTTTTTAGTTCTTGTCTTCACTCCCTTGCTTTGTCACCATAGCAACCCATTAGTTTTCACCTGTCATGTCACACACCTGTTTCATGTTTTGAGAGACGCACCTGTTTTCACTGATCATGTCACTGCTATTTAAGCCTGTCTGTTTCTGTTGTTCGTCCTGGTGACATAATCCTTTCTAACTCTGTTTACCTCTGTCAGTATCATACCCTGCTTATTCCATAGTGTTTGCTTCATGCCATGCCACGTAAGTTTTTGTTTTGCTCTTGTCACAGTAAGTGTTTATTAGTTTCACGTCCATAGTTTTGCCTTTGTCCTAGTTTTTGTTTTCTTAGCCAGGTTTATCTCCGCCTGTGAGCGCGCCTTTTGTAGTTTGTTAGTGATAAAATAAAAATGTACTCACATTCACGCCTTGCATTCCGGGAAAACACAACCCAAGGACCACGTTTTGACACAGAGTAGTAGATTTTTTGTAAAAGGCTATTATAATTGTAAAGGACAATGTTTTATCAACTGACTGCAATAATGTAAATTTGTTTTAATTATTAAATGAACCAAAAATATGACTTATTTTATCTTTGTGAAAATATTGGACACAGTGTGTTGTCAAGCTTATGAGATGCGATGCAAGTGTGACACTATTGTTCTTTTTTAAATTTTTTTATAAATGTCCAACGATAATGTCAATGAGGGATATTTAATCACTGCTATGTTGAAATTGTAACTAATATTGATACTGTTGTTGATAATATTCATTTTTGTTTCACTACTTTTGGTTTGTTCTGTGTCGTGTTTGTGTCTCCTCTCAATTGCTCTGTTTATTGCAGTTCTGAGTGTTGCTGGGTCGGGTTTGGTTTTGGAATTGGATTGCATTGTTATGGTATTGCTGTGTAGTGTTTTGTTGGATTGATTAATTAAAAAAATAAATAAAATTAAAAAATAATAAATTAATTAATTAATTAAATTTAAAAAAATAATAGATTTTTTTTTAAATGAGAATCGATTCTGAATCGCACAACGCATTCGAAACGATTTTTTCTCACACCCATACTACATATATTTTTTTGTCAAATTGAAAAAAATCTATTACATTTAGTGATAAAATATTAAGTACTTTATTGACACATATCATTTCCAGGTGTTTGCGGGCCAGATAAAATGATGTCGCGGGCCAGATCTGGCCCCCGGGCCTTGAGTTTGACACCAGTGCTTTATATGGCATTTTGGCTTAAATATTGTTAATGTTAGTGCTTATTATTACTCATACATTGCGTTGTTAGTCACCCATACATACCGGATTGCATTTTCTCATTAGTCACCTCCCCAAGCCCTAGCAATGTTCATTGCCACCGCCGTGAAAGGCGATGTGTGGAAGTGTGCAGCCCACCCTTTGACTTGTAAGAATTATGACGCTATGGCGACAACACCTGGAGACGCTCCCCCGTCGTTTGGTAACACTTCCTTCCTGGTTAAATACAGTACAGGCCAAACGTTTGGACACACCTTCTCATTCACAACCCCATTGATAAAGCAATAAATTCAACTAATCAACCCTGATAAGGCACACCTGTGAAGTAAAAACCATTTCAGGTGACTACCTCTTGAAGCTCATCGAGAGAATGCCAAGAGTGTGCAAAGCAGTAATCAGAGCAAAGGGTGTTTAAAAAAAAAAAAAAACTAGAATATAAAGCATGTTTTCAGTTATTTCACCTTTTACACACTCCAAATGTGTTCATTCATAGTTGTGATGTCTTTAGTGACAATGTACAATGTAAATAGTCATGAAAATAAAAAAAAACACATTGAAATGAGAAGGTGTGTCCAATATATATATATATATATATATATATATATATATATATATATATATACATATATATTTTTTTGTATTTATTTTTTAATGCCCACTATTGATTACCCAAGTGTACAGGCGATTACATATATATATATATATATATATATATATATATATATATATATATATATATATATATATATATATATACACCGTGTTTTTCGGAGTATAAGTTGCACCGGAGTATAAGTCGCACCTGCCGAAAATGCATAATAAAGAAGGAAAAAAACATATATAAGTCGCACTGGAGTATAAGTCGCATTTTTGGGGGAAATTGATTTGATAAAACCCAACACCAAGAATAGACATTTGAAAGGCAATTTAAAATAAATAAAGAATAGTGAACAACAGGCTGAATAAGTGTACGCTGTATGAGGCATAAATAACCAACTGAGAACGTGCCTGGTATGTTAACGTAACATATTATGGTAAGAGTCATTCAAATAACTATAACATATAGAACATGCTATAAGTTTCCTAAACAATCTGTCACTCCTAATCGCTAAATCCCATGAAATCTTATAAGTCTAGTCTCTTACGTGAATGAGCTAAATAATATTATTTGATATTTTACGGTAATGTGTTAATAATTTCACACATTAGTCGCTCCTGAGTATAAGTCACAAACTATGAAAAAAACTGTGACTTATAGTCTGAAAAATACGGTATATATATATATATATATATATATATATATATATATATATATATATATATATATACATATATATACACTCTTGACATTCTCTCGATGAGCTTCAAGAGGTAGTCACCTGAAATGGTTTTCACTTCACATGTGTGTTTGAAGCTCATCAAGAGAATGCCAAGAGTGTGCAAAGCAGTAATCAGAAAAAAAGGGTGGCTATTTTGAAGAAACTAGAATATAAAACATGTTTTTAGTTATTTCACCTTTTTTTGTAAAGTACATAACTCCACATGTGTTCATTCATAGTTTTGATGCCGTCAGTGACAATCTACAATGTAAATAGTCATGGAAATAAAGAAAACGCATTGGATGAGAAGGTGTGTCCAAACTTTTGGCCTGTACTATATGGATTGATCTTTATTGTCATTGCACAAGTACAAGGACATTTTGCTTTCAGCACAAACCCGTTCAAGATTAGACACACATTGTACAGGAGTACAGAACAGGAACGCTGATGGGTCGCCACACGGCGCCCTGCAAAAGGTGGGAAAAAAGGTAGACGCTGGGGGAGGATGAGTCAAAAAGATTCAATCTCAGACTGGGCTCCTGAAGGGACTCAGATTGGACTGAGAAAAAAACTCTACAGCAAAGCTTTGTCCGTCATACCACGTGGGGTGAAGCGTCGAATGTGTGGGATGCGGTGTCGGGTATGTCTGTGTGTGTATGGCGTGTATTTTCCGTGGATGCATATGTGTGTGCGAGCCTGCAGCGTGTCTCTCTTCCGCGACCTTGGTGCTCTCACAACCGCCAGTCAGTCCAAAGTCAACAACAACAAGTGTGTGTCCATGAGAGACAGAAAATGGGTTTGTTGTGTCTTCACTGCACTGTCCTTCAGGAGAGTCTCCAAGACAGGGAAACAATCTAAACAAGATGAGGCAATTCCTGAAGGAATTGCGTGTGAATGCTCCAATGCTGAAGTTGAAATGAAATCCTGGAATTTGTTTAGAATTGTTGAAGTAGAGCACACAATTCCTGAACAGGCTGAATATTTTGAGGTTTAAATCGTTCGAATCAGATGAAAAATGTGGGAGCTGTGGAACTTTGAAGAATGTCCCAATTATTTCAATGGGAATTTCCCCAAAAATGTGGGGATTTCGGGAAAAGCGGGAATTTTTTTGGCAAAATGGTAAAAATCTTGAATGATCTGAATGAGTTGAAATGGATGGTGTTGGAATTTTTCAAATCGGACAAGAAATGTTGAAGTAATAACATGTTGAATTGAGAAATGGCATTACAAAATTCCTGGAATTTCGGTAAAACCGGGAATTTTTCCATTTCAAAAAACAACTTTGTTTTTTTTATCCTGATTAAGAGGAACGTTTTGACGGTAGAATGGTTTAAGTGCGTTGAAAAATGTATGTATATATATATATATATATATATATATATATATATATATATATATATATATATATATATATATATATATATATATATATATATATACCTGTATGTATATATATATACCTGTATGTATATATATATATATATATATATATATATATATATATATACACACACACACACATATGCATACATATATGTATATATATATATATATATATATATATATATACAAATATGCATACATACATAAATAAATATATATATATATATATATATATATATACATATAAATAAATAAATATATATATATATATCCATCCATCCATTTTCTACCGCTTATTCCCTTTGGGGTCGCGGGGTATATTGCAAAAAAGTTGGCACAGGGGCATTTTTACCACTGTGTTACATGGCCTTTCCTTTTAACAACACTCAGTAAACGTTTGGGAACTGAGGAGACACATCTTTCAAGCTTCTCAGGTGGAATTCTTTCCCATTCTTGCTTGATGTACAGCTTAAGATGTTCAAGTTTCATGGACAGTTTCCAAAAACAATTTGAAATGTGGACTCGTCAGACCACACACCATTTTTCCACATTGCATCAGTCCATCTTAGATGAGCAAGGGCCCAGCCAAGCCGGCGGCGTTTCTGGGTGTTGTTGATAAATGGCTTTGGCTTTGCATAGTAGAGTTTCAACTTGCACTTACAGATGTAGCGACCAACTGTCGTTACTGACAGTGGTTTTCTGAAGTGTTCCTGAGCCCATGTGGAGATATCCTTTACACACTGATGTCGCTTTTTGATGCAGTATCCCCTGAGAGATCGAATGTCACGGGCAGCTATTTCTCCAGATTCTCTGAACTTTTTGATGATATTACGGACCAAAGATGGTGGAAATCCCTAAATTCCTTGCAATAGCTGGTTGAGAAATGTTCTTCTTAAACTGTTCGACAATTTAATCACGCATTTGTTCACAAAGTGGTGAGCCTCGCCCCATCCTTGTTTGTGAATGACTGAGCATTTCATGGAAGCTGCTTTTATACCCAATCATGGCACCCACCTGTTCCCAATTAACCTGTTCACCTCTGGGATGTTCCTAATAAGTGTTTGATCAGCATTCCTCAACTTTGTCAGTCATTTTTGCCACTTGTGCCAGCTTTTTTTTTTAAATATTTGCAAAAAATAACGTTTTCCAATTCGAACGTTAAGTATCTTGTCTTTGCAGTTTATTCAATTGAATATAGGTTGAAAAGGATTTGCAAATCATTGAATTATGTTTTTTATTTACGATTTACACAACGTGTCAACTTCACTGGTTTTGGGTTTTGTAATATGCAAATATTGTAGCTGACAAGTTCATACGTCATCAGTATGCATTATCACGATATGACGATAGTATTAAAAGCTCAATCGTTTGTCAAATTTGTATCGTGTATATATATATATGTACCTTGCAACCCCCTATTCATTGTTGACTTCACGAGCAGAGCCAGTTCATATGGAACAAAACGCTGAAATGCCATTCGACACTCTTCATCGCCATGGCAACCACACATGCTGCTGAGGACAAACAACAGGTGCTTTTTTGTTCAGAAAGGCAGCATGTCATGAAATTCTCCACGCCGCTCATGGGTTTCTGGCATTTTCCGCATAACCAATCAAGATCAATAGTACAGCTGTCCGCTCCTTTAGGTTTCCTCACCGCCTTGTCTGCCCTTTCATTACCGCTGATTGTTTCTGCTGTTTGACTTCCATTGCAGGCGTCATTATTTCTTCCAAAATGCCTCCAATAAAGTTTATTCCCATTACTCTTATCAGCTATTACTCAACCATAGCCTATTGTGCACCCGCAATAGATCAATACTGGTGGCAACAAATCTTATTATAGTCTTTTTCATTGAAAAAAAAATCAATTAAATATGAGACAAACTCAGCGAAAGAAGTGTTATTCAACATATTAATAAGTCACTGGGGGACTTTTAGAGGCAAAAACCTAATTATTTAAATCCTACCCAATAGTAGTTTGTGATTATGTTGACTTATTTTGTATTATTGACTTTATTTTGAATAAAGTTTTCTTTGTAGAAACCCCAAAACCAGTGAAGTTGTGTAAATGGTAAATAAAAACAGAATACAATGATTTGCAAATCCTTTTCAACATAAATTCAATTGAATAGAAAGCAAAGACAAGATATTTAACATTCAAACTGGAAAACGTTGTTGTTTTTTGCAAATATTAGCTCATTTGGAATTTGATGCCTGCAACAAGTTCCAAAAAAGCTGGAACAAGTGGCAAAAAAGACTGAGAAAGTTGAACTTATTTGGAACACGCTAATTGGGAACAGGTGGGTGCCATGATTGGGTATAAAAGCAGCTTCCATGAAATGCTCAGTCATTTACAAACAAGGATGGGGCGAGGGTCACCACTTTGTGAACAAATGCGTGAGCAAATTGTCAAACAGTTTAAGAACAATATTTCTCAACGAGCTATTGCAAGGAATTTAGAGATTTCACCATCTACGGTCCATGATATCATCAAAAGGTTCAGAGAATCTGGAGAAATCACTGCACATAAGCGGCAATGACAGTGACCTTCGATCCCTCAGGCGGTACTGCATCAAAAAGCGACATCAGTGTGTAAAGGATATCACCACATGGGCTCGGGAACACTTCAGAAAACCACTCTCAGTAACTACAGTTTGTCGCTACATCTGTAAGTGCAAGTTAAAACTCTACTACAAAGCCATTTATCAACAACACCCAGAAATGCCGCCGGCTTCGCAATTTAAGATGGACTGATGCAAAGTGGAAAAGTGTTCTGCGGTCTGACAAGTCCACATTTCAAATTGTTTTTGGAAACTGTGGACGTCGTGTCCTCCGGACCAAAGAGGAAAAAAAACATCCGAACTGTTATAGGCTCAAAGTTCAAAAGCCAGCAACGTCTTTTTCATGGACGCCCCTGCTTATTTCAGCAAGACAATGCCAAGCCACATTTTGCACATATTAGTAAAAGAGTGCGGGTACTAGACTGGCCTGCCTGTAGTCCAGACCTGTATCCCATTAAAAATGTGTGGCGCAATATCAAGCGTCAAATACCACAATTGAGACCTGGGACTGTTGAACAACTTAAGCTGCACATCAAGCAAGAATGGGAAAGAATTCCACCTGAAAAGCTTCAAAAATTGGTCTCCCCAGTTCCCAAACGTTTACTGAGTGTTGTTAAAAGGAAAGGCCATGTAACACAGTGGTAGAAATGCCCGTGTGCCATCTTTTTTGCAATGTGTTGCTGCAATTAAATTCTAAGTTAATGATTATTTGAGTATTTTAAGTGTGTTGGTATCAACTTGGTATCGAAGTGTCGATACTTTTAAAAACCCTATCCAGGACACATAAATACAAAACATTCACACATATGGACAATAAGTGTGAGGGCTGCACGGTTACCGTATTTTCCGCACCATAAGGCGCCCTGGGTTATAAGCCGCGCCTTCAATGAACGGCATATTTCAAAACTTTGTCCACCTATAAGCCGCCCCGTGTTGTAAGCCGCATCTAACTGCGCTAAAGGAATGTCAAAAAAACAGTCAGATAGGTCAGTCAAACTTTAATAATATATTAAAAACCAGCGTTCTAACAACTCTGTTCACTCCCAAAATGTACGCAAATGTGTAATCACAAACATAGTAAAATTCAAAATAGTGCAGAGCAATAGCAACATAATGTTGCTCGAACGTTAATGTCACAACACACAAAATAAACATAACGCTCACTTTCTGAAGTTATTCTTCATTCATAAATCCCTCGAATTATTCTCCTTCGGTGTCCGAATTGAAAAGTTGGGCAAATGTGGGATCCAAAATGGCCGGCTCCGTCTCCGTATGTCGTCCGGCGCTGTCTCCCTGTCTTAGTGAAGGTGTGTTCGCCTTCTGTCATCCACTGTTCCCACGCAGTTAGCAGTCTAGCTTCGAATGCCCTGTTGACACCAATATCTAGCGGCTGGAGGTCTTTTGTCAATCCACCCGGAATGACGGCGAGTATTGAATTAAGCGCGTAAGCGTGTCTCTTAATGTGATGTTATGAGCTAGCAAATATAACAACTACACTACCCAGCATGCAACGATAGTGACGAGCATGCGCGGTAGCCCTGAGAAGCGTTGTTGTATGCTGGCAGTTAGAATGTGGTTATGAGCACGCTGTGAGTAAACGTTGAGAACTCAGTTAACACGCCTCGTCTGCATTATTTATAATTAGACAGACAACACACTTAATAGGAGCCATTTTGGGGTCTTTACATAAACACACAAATGGAAATGAAACGTCACATATCCCAGCATGCACCGCGCGCTTCTTCTACGGGGAAAAAAGATGGCGGCTGTTTACCGTAGTTGCGAGACCAAACCTTTATGAAAATTAATATTAATATTAACCCATATATAAGGCGCACCGGATTATAAGGCGCACTGTCAGCTTTTGAGAAAATGTGTGGTTTTTAGGTGCGCCTTATAGTGCGGAAAATACGGTAATCGAATCGACATTGAGGTTTCGATTTGTGCGGTAAATAACCGCAAAACGCAGAGATTTTTTTTTATCCGCCGTCACTGTCATTTGAGTGACAGCCTTGTTCGAATTGTTGTGTCTCGCGTTTGCTTGTCTCTTGCTTCTAACAGAAAGAAAGACATCTCACAATACAGAGAGCTTCACGACCCGCTAGTGAGAAGTGCCGCAAATTAACAAAAATTATGAGAAAAAAATACAATTATAAAGCAAAATGTCTCGTTGTGGGAATATTTCTGCTTCAAATCGTATTGGCAATATGAGCCCATCAACACGGATGAAGGAGCGAAAATGCCGTCCTGATCATTCCATTTCATTTTTTTAAATTTGGAAGGAAAAATGTAAACAAATTGCTTACAGAAATGAGTCAATTTATTTTTTGTTTGTTTTTTATTTAGGATACGGCTATTTACCTTCCGATTACAGTACAATGGAAAACAATTCTACAGTAATGATACATTAAAGTTGATATCCTTTGAAATTTGTACTTGTATTATTAAAAAATATATTATGATTACATACACTATATAGTTTTTATGGATTATTTCTCCAGTATAAGAGCATGATGTAGACCAGTGGTCCCCAACCACCGGGCCCGGTACCGATTGGTATCGGGCCGCACAAGAATAAAAAAAAAAATATATATATATATATATATACAGGTAAAAGCCAGTAAATTAGAATATTTTGAAAAACTTTATTTATTTCAGTAATTGCATTCAAAAGGTGTAACTTGTACATTATATTTATTCATTGCACACAGACTGATGCATTCAAATGTTTATTTCATTTAATTTTGATGATTTGAAGTGGCAACAAATGAAAATCCAAAATTCCGTGTGTCACAAAATTAGAATATTACTTAAGGCTAATACAAAAAAGGGATTTTTAGAAATGTTGGCCAACTGAAAAGTATGAAAATGAAAAATATGAGCATGTACAATACTCAATACTTGGTTGGAGCTCCTTTTGCCTCAATTACTGCGTTAATGCGGCGTGGCATGGAGTCGATGAGTTTCTGGCACTGCTCAGGTGTTATGAGAGCCCAGGTTGCTCTGATAGTGGCCTTCAACTCTTCTGCGTTTTTGGGTCTGGCATTCTGCATCTTCCTTTTCACAATACCCCACAGATTTTCTATGGGGCTAAGGTCAGGGGAGTTGGCGGGCCAATTTAGAACAGAAATACCATGGTCCGTAAACCAGGCACGGGTAGATTTTGCGCTGTGTGCAGGCGCCAAGTCCTGTTGGAACTTGAAATCTCCATCTCCATAGAGCAGGTCAGCAGCAGGAAGCATGAAGTGCTCTAAAACTTGCTGGTAGACGGCTGCGTTGACCCTGGATCTCAGGAAACAGAGTGGACCGACACCAGCAGATGACATGGCACCCCAAACCATCACCCAACCATGCAAATTTTGCATTTCCTTTGGAAATCGAGGTCCCAGAGTCTGGAGGAAGACAGGAGAGGCACAGGATCCACGTTGCCTGAAGTCTAGTGTAAAGTTTCCACCATCAGTGATGGTTTGGGGTGCCATGTCATCTGCTGGTGTCGGTCCACTCTGTTTCCTGAGATCCAGGGTCAACGCAGCCGTCTACCAGCAAGTTTTAGAGCACTTCATGCTTCCTGCTGCTGACCTGCTCTATGGAGATGGAGATTTCAAGTTCCAACAGGACTTGGCGCCTGCACACAGCGCAAAATCTACCCGTGCCTGGTTTACGGACCATGGTATTTCTGTTCTAAATTGGCCCGCCAACTCCCCTGACCTTAGCCCCATAGAAAATCTGTGGGGTATTGTGAAAAGGAAGATGCAGAATGCCAGACCCAAAAACGCAGAAGAGTTGAAGGCCACTATCAGAGCAACCTGGGCTCTCATAACACCTGAGCAGTGCCAGAAACTCATCGACTCCATGCCACGCCGCATTAACGCAGTAATTGAGGCAAAAGGAGCTCCAACCAAGTATTGAGTATTGTACATGCTCATATTTTTCATTTTCATACTTTTCAGTTGGCCAACATTTCTAAAAATCCCTTTTTTGTATTAGCCTTAAGTAATATTCTAATTTTGTGACACACGGAATTTTGGATTTTCATTTGTTGCCACTTCAAATCATCAAAATTAAATGAAATAAACATTTGAATGCATCAGTCTGTGTGCAATGAATAAATATAATGTACAAGTTACACCTTTTGAATGCAATTACTGAAATAAATCAAGTTTTTCAAAATATTCTAATTTACTGGCTTTTACCTGTATATATACATATATATATTTTTTTTTAAATTTTTTAATTTAATTGTATTTATTTTTTTAAATTTATTAAATCAACATAAAAAACACAATATATACATTATATATCAATATGGATCAATACAGTCTGCAGGGATACAGTCCGTAAGCACACATGTTTGTATTTCTTTATGACAAAAAACAAAACAAAAAAACATACACCCCCACCCCAACTCACGCCCAACGATCAGCATGTAAAAAAAATATTTTTTTCCAATCAAAAAAAGCGATTTGCAAGTAAAAATACTATTTTTATTAAGAAAAAAAAACATTTTCATTAAGTAAAAAAACTATTTGCAAGCAAAAAAAAAGTATGAAAATTATTTTCTTCATGTTAAAACTTTTTCAGAAATATTCCACCCTTTTAGCAGTAATATTCGAACCTGTGACCCTGCGATGAGGTGGCGACTTCCGCCCGATTGCAGCTGGGACAAGCTCCAGCACCCCCCCGCGACCCCGACAGGGACAAGCGGTAAAAAAATGGATGGATGGATGGATCCTAACCTGTGCGATCCACACACTAACACTCGCAGTTCATACTCTATGACAGGTGGTGCTGCTGGGTACATTTAAGACCGTCAGAGTTACAGTTATTTGTGCATGGTGCCGTCCACCAAAAATAAAAAAGAAGAAGCGGGGCGGGGAGTAAAATGGTGAACAGAAAAGACGGGAATTTTACAGGTTAACTTACAGGTTAAGCTTGTTTTACGCAAGGTGGAATACTATTGCCAAAAGTTTTAACTTGAAGAAAATTGTTTTTATACTTGCAAATTGTTTTTTTACTGGCAGAATTTTTTGTATTTTTTTTTACTTGGGAATCGTTTTTTTTTAATTGAAGAAAAAATATTTTACTTGCAAATCGTTGGAACATTTTTGTGTGTTTGTGTAGTTTTGGCAGTAATCTCACTCTATGTTAACCAGGGTTTTTCCTGCGTTAAAAATTGCGTGGCGGCCCCCAGCCAGAGAAATTGATATCACTCAACACAGCGTAAAGCTCCGGCTGTGTTGATTGAGCGAGTGATGTCCCTCTGCGGCAGCTACGTACAGTATTTTAACTGCAGTTGCAGCGTTGCTCCACTATAGAGGCGCTATATCGACAACAGTGCACCAGAAAGACCTGAAGCAACTACCGAAGAAGAAACCGATCGAATCGTGTTGTTTTTTTCCCGCTACTTGGTGCATACCGTTGACTGCCGTAACAAGTGGATTTCTGCCATACGGAGCATGATACGGAGGGATCACTGGACTACTACAGAACACTCCAGACTGTGCTGTGAACATTTTGTCTCTGGTAAGTGAACACAGCTCGTAGTGTTAGCTTCCTTTCCAACCTTTTCTGACTACCGTATTTCCTTGAATTACGGTAATTTAAAACCTCTTCTCACTCCGGCGCTTACCAAATGCATACGGTAAATTTAGGCATGCGGTAATTAATTTAAAACCTCTTCTCACTCCGGCGCTTACCAAAGGCATGCGGTAAATTTATGCATGCGCTTATAAATTTGAGTATGATGTAAGGATAGTATCATGACATCGCTTAATGCCGCAATAAAATGTAAAGCACAATTAATCATCCCGGGACTGAAATAACATTATTACCGCCTGTTAGCAGGTTTTCTTAGCTCATGATTTGTTTCTGAAATGTTACTCGTGCAACTGCATCAAAATGACTCATATTTGACACGCGCAGCTATATTAATAAAACATTTTTTCAAAATAAAGCGCTTTGAAAGACGCAACTCCAACAACAAAAAGTCAGCTCTTCACCACTACGAACTAACACAATATTAATAATAAGAATTGCAATTATATAAAACGTAGTAGGTACGTGACTTACCCGGCAGTAATTCTAGTCATACGCTAATTATTTTGCGAAACGAGTTTGACCCGGCGGTAATTCTGACCCGGCAGTAATTCTAGGCATGCGCTAGTTATTTTGCGAAACGAGTTTGACCCGGCGGTAAATCGAGGCATGCGCATACTACAGGACTGTCTCAGAAAATTAGAATATTGTGATAAAGTCCTTTATTTTCTGTAATGCAATTAAAAAAACAAAAATGTCATACATTCTGGATTCATTACACATCAACAGAAATATTGCAAGCCTTTTATTATTTTAATATTGCTGATTATGGCATACAGCTTAAGAAAACTAAAAAATCATATCTCAAACAATTAGAATATTTCCTCAGACCAAGTACAAAAAAAAGATTTATAACAGCAAAACAAAATCAAACATTTGAAAATGTCAATTAATGCACTCAGTACTTGGTTGGGAATCCTTTTGCACGGATTACTGCATCAATGCGGCGTGGCATGGAGGCAATCAGCCTGTGGCATTGCTGAGGTGTTATGGATGCCCAGGATGCTTAAATAGCGGCCTTTAGCTCTTTTGCATTATTGCGTCTGGTGTCTTTCAACTTCTTCTTCACGATACCCCACAATTCTCTATTGGGTTTAGGTCAGGGGAGTTGGCAGGCCAATCGAGGACAGTAATGCCATGGTCATTACACCAGTTACTGGTGGTTTTGGCACTGTGGGCAGGTGCCAGATCATGCTGAAAAATGAAATCATCATCTCCATAGAGCTTTTCAACAGATGGAAGCAAAAGGATTCCCAACCAAGTACTGAGTGCATTAATTGACATTTTCAAACGTTTGATTTTGTTTTGCTGTTATAAATCTTTTTTTTTACTTGGTCTGAGGAAATATTCAAATTTTTTGAGATGGGATTTTTGAGTTTTCTTAAGCTGTATGCCGTAATCAGCAATATTAAAATAATAAAAGGCTTGCAATATTTCAGTTGATGTGTAATGAATCCAGAATGTATGACATTTTAGTTTTTTTAATTGCATTACAGAAAATAAAGAACTTTATCACAATATTCTAATTTTCTGAGACAGTCCTGTATATACCCTGCGGCAATTCAAGGAAATACGGTAATTATAATAGATCGATTGATTGAAGGATGACGGTACAGATTGACTGGTACAAGGTCAACTAAAAGGAGTTACCCCAAGAAAGCATTACAAGCATGTCATGTTTATTTAAAAAAAGTTTCCTCCGTGTCAGAGTAACGTTTATGTTTTTTAGTGCTGCGATCTCGCGAGGAAGAAAGTCAAGAGTCCAGGTGAAATAGAGCAGAGAAATTAACGTAAAAGGCAGTTAAAATGTAATAATTCATGGTGGCGACAACATGCGAACATTTTTGAACACACAGCGCTTGAAGGCTGCTTCAAAATCATCTATGAGTGTCTCAAGCAAAAGTGCCCCAACCACACAAGCTATGAGTCCATCATTTTCTTATGCAAGCGCTTAGGCCACAGGTGTCAAATTCAAGGCCCGGGGGCCAGATCTGGCCCACAAAATCATTTCATCTGGCCCGCAAACACCTGGAAATGATATGTGTCAAAGTACTTCATATTTTCTCACTAAATTGTCATGTCTGTGTGATCAAGTTTTGTTTTAGTCATGTTCGGTTTTGTTTTTGGACTCTTTGTGCACTTTTGTTTGTTTTGTCACCATAGCAACCCATTAGTTTTCACCTGTCATGTCACGCACCTGTTTCACGTTTTGAGTACCGCACCTGTTTTCACTGATCATGTCACTGCTATTTAAAGGCCTACTGAAACCCACTATTACCGACCACACAGTCTGATAGTTTATATATCAATGATGAAATCTTAACATTGCAACACATGCCAATACGGCCGGGTTAGCTTACTAAAGTGCAATTTTAAATTTTGCGCGTAATATCCTGCTGAAAACGTCTCGGTATGATGATGCCTGCGCGTGACGTCACGGATTGTAGAGGACATTTTGGGACAGCATGGTGGCCAGCTATTAAGTCGTCTGTTTTCATCGCAAAATTCCACAGTATTCTGGACATCTGTGTTGGTGAATCTTTTGCAATTTGTTCAATGAACAATGGAGACAGCAAAGAAGAAATCTGTAGGTGGGAAGCGGTGTATTGCGGCAGGTGGTGTGCCGGATAACGCACCCCCGCCGTAGAATGCACCCCCTGACTGTTGTGCCGGATAACACAGCCGGTGTTTCATTGTTTACATTCCCGAAACATGACAGTCAAGCTTTACCATTGGCCTGTGGAGAACTGGGACAACAGAGATTCTTACCAGGAGGACTTTGAGTTGGATACACAGTCACGGTACCGTGAGTACACATGCAGCTGCGGCTTCCAAACATTTGATCGCTTGCCCGTACGTGCGTGCCACTATGTGCATGTCACGTACGTAACTTTGGGGACTTTGGGGAAATATATGTGCTGTATGAACTTTGGGGAGGTGAACGGTACTTTGGGCTGTGGGATTGAGTGTGTTGTGCAGATGTTTGAGTTGTATTGGCGGGTTATATGGACGGGAGGGGGGAGGTGTTTGTTATGCGGGATTAATTTGTGGCATAATAAATATAAGCCTGGTTGTGTTGTGGCTAATGGAGTATATATATGTCTTGTGTTTATTTACTGTTTTAGTCATTCCCAGCTGAATATCAGGTCCCACCCGCCTCTTACAGCATCTTCCCTATCTGAATCGCTCCCACTGCCCTCTAGTCCTTCACTCTCACTTTCCTCATCCACAAATCTTTCATCCTCGCTCAAATTAATGGGGAAATCGTCGCATTCTCGGTCCGAATCGCTCTCGCTGCTGGTGGCCATGATTGTAAACAATGTGCGGATGTGAGGAGCTCCACAACCTGTGACGTCACGCGCATATCGTCTGCTACTTCCGGTACAGGCAAGGCTTTTTTATCAGCGACCAAAAGTTGCGAACTTTATCGTCGATGTTCTCTACTAAATCCTTTCAGCAAAAATATGGCAATATTGCGAAATGATCAAGTATGACACATAGAATGGACCTGCTATCCCCGTTTAAATAAGAAAAAAGCATTTCAGTAGGCCTTTAAGCCGGTCTGTTTCTGTTGTTCGTCCTGGTGACATTATCTATCTATCTATCCTATCCATCCATGCTACTGCTACCCATGATATTCCTGTTTATCATAGTTCATGCTTCATGCCACGCCACAGTAAGTGTTTTTGTTTCGTGTTCATAGTTAATATCCTTTGTGCAAGTCTTTTGGTTTCATTAGTCAAGTTTGTTCTCCGCCATTGTGCGCACCTTTTGTTTGCTTCTTTTTTTTGTAGTCTGTTAATGTTTTAATAAATCATGTACTTACATTCACGCCTTGCCCGCACCAACTTTCCTTTGCATTCCGGGAAAACAAACTCCAAGGTCCACGTATTGACATAAATGTAATGTTTTTTTTTTTTTATTTTGACAGAAAAAATATATGTACTGCTTGACATTGCATGACTTTTAAACTTTAATAGTATCTATTATTGCAACAAATGTTACAGTATGTTATCATACTTTCCAAACATTTTTTGTCTAAAGAAAAATAAATACCTAAATATCTGCTTGACTTATGATTTTACAAAAAACTACCCATTAAATTAATAAAAATGACAATACATTTTACAGTGTTCTTTACATCATATTACTGTAAATTGAAAAAAACTACAATTTGTTTTGCGTAAAAATTCTGGCGCATGGTCAGGATTGTACCACCTCTGCCTCAATTTGAGCCAGGACAAACGTTGGTTAACCATAAACAATGTTAGCTTTGCTTTTTACACAACAGTGTGTAAATGCTATCATTCTTTTATAAGCGCCAATCGAAAACAAACAGCAACTTACCACGAAGGATATCAGTGCAGAGTCTGGTAAGATGTTCATCTGAGGGCGACCTGCCCTGGAACACACAAACAGACCTCAAACTGGCTGTAGTGTTGAAAAATAGTCTTCATCTTTATCCGGCCTTGACATTCCCAGTAGAACCTCAGCGTTCCCAAACATAACGCTTCTATATCCAACAAATCCAATGTTTACTCAGTCAATAGTGAAAATGTACTCACTGGCTTTCCAGGATATCCAGGCTGACCTGGTTGACCTGGCAACCCATCCAGGCCAGAAACTCCCCGGGGACCAACAGCACCCATGTGGCCCACGTGGCCCATATCTCCTTTATTGCCATCCAGCCCCCTAAGACCCTCGTCGCCTTTCCATCCTTTCTGAAGGAGGGAAGACGAGAGAAAATGTTACTTTGAAAGTGCCAGGGCATGTTTAGCAGGAGTCAATCAAACACAGCATCACTTTATACCAGTGTTTTTCAACCTTTTTTGAGCCAAGGCACATTTTTTGCGTTGAAAAAATGCGGAGGCACACCACCAGCAGAAATCATTAAAAAACGAAACTCAGTTGACAGTAAAAAGTCGTTATCGCAAGTGTTGTATATGAATTCAAACCATAACCAAGCATGCACCACTATAGCTCTTGTCTCAAAGTAGGTGTACTGTCACCACCTGTCACATCACGCCCTGACCTATTTGGAGTTTATTGCTGTTTTCCTGTGTGTAGTGTTTTAGTTGTTTATTTTGGTGGCTTTTTCTCTTTTTTTGGTATTTTCCAGTAGCAGTTTAATGTCTTCCTTTAAGCGATATTTCCTGTATCTACTTTGTTTTAGCAATCAAGAACATTTCAGTTGTTTTTATCCTCCTTTGTGGGGACATTGTTGATTGTCATGTACATTGTGGACGCCGTCTTTGCTCCACAGTAAGTCCTTGCTGTCGTCCAGCATTCTGTTTTTGTTTACTTTGTAGCCAGTTCGGTTTTAGTTTCGTTCTGCATAGCCTTCCCTAAGCTTCAATGCCTTTTCTTAGGGGCACTCACCTTTTGTTTATTTTTGGTTTAGGCATTAGATACCTTTTTACCTGCACACTGCCTCCCGCTGTTTCCGACATCTACAAAGCAATTAGCTACTGGCTGCCACCTACCGATATGGAAGAGTATTACACGGTCACTCTGCCGAGCTCAAGACAGCACAGACATTCAACAACAACACATCATTTGCAGACTATAATTACCAGTTTGCAAAAAATATTTTTAACCTAATTAGGTGAAATTACAAACCCTGTTTCCATATGAGTTGGGAAATTGTGTTAGATGTAAATATAAACGGAATACAGTGATTTGCAAATCATTTTCAACCCATATTCAGTTAAATATGCTACAAAGACAACATATTTGATATTCAAACTGATAAACTTTTTTTTTTTGTGCATATAATCATTAACTTTAGAATGTGATGCCAGCAACACGTGACAAAGAAGTTGGGAAAGGTGGCAATAAATACTGATAATGTTGAGGAATGCTCATCAAACACTTCTTTGGAACATCCCACAGGTGAACAGGCAAATTGGGAACAGGTGGGTGCCATGATTGGGTATAAAAGTAGATTCCATGAAATGCTCAGTCATTCACAAACAAGGATGGGGCGAGGGTCACCACTTTGTCAACAAATGCGTGAGCAAATTGTTGAACAGTTTAAGAAAAACCTTTCTCAACCAGCTATTGCAAGGAATTTAGGGATTTCACCATCTACGGTCCGTAATATCATCAAAGGGTACAGAGAATCTGGAGAAATCACTGCACGTAAGCAGCTAAGCCCGTGACCTTCGATCCCTCAGGCTGTACTGCATCAACAAGCGACATCAGTGTGTAAAGGATATCACCACATGGGCTCAGGAACACTTCAGAAACCCACTGTCAGTAACTACAGTTGGTCGCTACATCTGTAAGTGCAAGTTAAAACTCTCCTATGCAAGGCGAAAACCGTTTATCAACAACACCCAGAAACGGCGTCGGCTTCGCTGGGCCTGAGCTCATCTAAGATGGACTGATACAAAGTGGAAAAGTATTCTGTGGTCTGACGAGTCCACATTTCAATTTGTTTTTGGAAACTGTGGACGTCGTGTCCTCCGGACCAAAGAGGAAAAGAACCATCCGGATTGTTATAGGCGCAAAGTTGAAAAGCCAGCATCTGTGATGGTATGGGGGTGTATTAGTGACCAAGACATGGGTAACTTACACATCTGTGAAGGCGCCATTAATGCTGAAAGATACATACAGGTTTTGGAGCAACATATGTTGCCATCCAAGCAACGTTACCATGGACGCCCCTGCTTATTTCAGCAAGACAATGCCAAGCCACGTGTTACATCAACGTGGCTTCATAGTAAAAGAGTGCGGGTACTAGACTGGCCTGCCTGTAGTCCAGACCTGTCTCCCATTGAAAATGTGTGGCACATTATGAAGCCTAAAATACCACAATGGAGACCCCCGGACTGTTGAACAACTTAAGCTGTACATCAAGCAAGAATGGGAAAGAATTCCACCTGAGAAGCTTAAAAAATGTGTCTCCTCAGTTCCCAAACGTTTACTGAGTGTTGTTAAAAGGAAAGGCCATGTAACACAGTGGTGAACATGCCCTTTCCCAACTACTTTGGCACGTGTTGCAGCCATGAAATTCTAAGTTAATTATTATTTGCAAAAAAATAAATAAAGTTTATGAGTTTGAACATCAAATATCTTGTCTTTGTAGTGCATTCAATTGAATATGGGTTGAAAAGGATTTGCAAATCATTGTATTCCGTTTATATTTACATCTAACACAATTTCCCAACTCATATGAACGCGTGGTTTCTGAAGTGTTCCTGAGCCCGTGTGTGTAAAGGATATCATCCTTTACACACTGATGTCGCTTTTTGATGCAGTACAGCCTGAGGGATCGAAGGTCTCGGGTTTAGCTGCTTACGTGCAGTGATTTCTCCAGATTCTCTGAACCCTTTGATGATATTATGGACCGTAGATGGTGAAATCCCTAAATTCCTTGCAATAGCTGGTTGAGAAAGGTTTTTCTTAAACTGTTCAACAATTTGCTCATGCATTTGTTGACAAAGTGGTGACCCTCGCCCATCCTTGTTTGTGAATGACTGAGCATTTCATGGAATCTACTTTTATACCCAATCATGGCACCCACCTGTTCCCAATTTGCCTGTTCACCTGTTGGATGTTCCAAATAAGTGTTTGATGAGCATTCCTCAACTTTATCAGTATTTATTGCCACCTTTCCCAACTTCTTTGTCACGTGTTGCTGGCATCAAATTCTATAGTTAATGATTATTTGCAAAAAAAAAAAAAAAGTTTATCAGTTTGAACATCAAATATGTTGTCTTTGTAGCATATTCAACTGAATATGGGTAGAAAATGATTTGCAAATCATTGTATTCCGTTTATATTTACATCTAACACAATTTCCCAACTCATATGAAAACGGGGTTTGTACTCCGTTACATCTACTTGAGTAACTTTTGGGATAAATTGTTTTTCTAAGGAGTAGTTTTAATGCAACATACTTTTACTTTTACTTGAGTATATTTATCTAGGGTTTATCTACATTCAGCTTGCTACTCGCTACTGATTTTTATCGATCTGTTAATGCACGCTTTGTTTGTTTTGGTTTGTCAGACAGACCTTCAAAGTAGGATCTATGCATGCCTGCGTTTCACCAATCAAATGCAGTCACTGGTGACGTTTGACTCCGTTTCACCAATCAAACAGAGCCAGGCGGTCACATGATTAACTGCACATAAAGTTTCAGCGGCAAACAACAACCAGCTTAAGCTTACATGAACTCAACGTCAAATTTGAGGAAGCACATGGCGGTAAGTAACGTTAGTAGATATTTTGGCTGTCACCGTAGACCTGATGTTAGTTTCCCTGCTATGAATCACTGTCAAATGTACATCGTGTGGGGACATTTATTAACGCACTGCAGCCTCATAGACAGACAGAGACACACACACACACACACATGCATAGAAATACCAATCAGAAGTGCACAGTGTGTTCCCAGGTGCAGCCCACACCTATCAGTTTATGGTTTGCGT